>NC_050584.1:16917500-17217500 GCF_013368585.1 Megalops cyprinoides
GAGTCAATGTAATCCATTCCAGACATGTGCGGAACACCAGGAAAGCAGGTGCAAACAATTGAAGCAGCTGTCAGTAAGCTGCAGTGATCTCCTTTGATATCTTAATTGTTAGTCAGTCCGAGTGCAACTTTGGCAGCGGCGCTGTCAGGCTGGACCGCGCCGCTCGCGTCCATCAACCTCCTTCCCCAGCTCTCCGAACCTTCCCGTCCCGGCGCTGCACATCCAGCCCCTGCCAGCATCTTGAGGCAAATGGGGCCTGATCGCTGTCGTTTCCATCTCCTCTTGCCGCCCTGGTCAGGTAGCCGGCGAATGCTGATAATTGCTGTAGTTTTACTACTGAAAGACATCCACGGAGAGTCTCAAATCCCGCTCATTAGCATGGGGAAGGCCAAAGACTTGAGTGTCTGTCACTCCGAGTACAAATCTACTGGGTGAAGAACCACAGGCACGCAGCCATTGAACCGCCCATTATCGTACAAATACCTGCGATGCATACCATAAAGACGGTGTCTTTCAGAGGCTGTTTGTGTCAGTGACCGTGACTACAGGTCAGTGTGGTTAAGACAACCTTGCTTAATATCAATTCCACACTCCATTGGTTAAATGGATTTTTTTATGGAATGGAAATATAGTGCATATATTCAACCAAAAATACCACATTTTGCTGTAGAAATACTGTGAACAGCCAATAAAAGTCAGTAAGACAGTGTTACTATGGGATATCAGAAGCTAAGCTAACACTGGTTAGCTTGCTTTTCAAGTCAGCCTTGAGCTAATTCTCATTTTTAATATTCAGTCTTATCAAGACACCTCACATAGGATCAGCTGTCAAAAATACAACTGGCTAGCAAAATGCTGTTGTTAACATTATAAGAATCACTGGGGGTCCTGAAGCTGAGTCTAAAGACCAAATGAGTAAAAACGTGTGAGAAACCCAAAATAAACAAGTGTAGTTTGTGCTTAACTGTGAGAGCTGCTTCTCAGCCTTTGTGATCTGTTCCCTGTGAGAAGTTAAAAGTCTTGAATGCGCATTTGTGTGCCTGGTTATATTTTCAATTTTTCTATATTTTGAAAAACTTGTCTAGATACTTGTTAACATTGCTCTTTGCGTCTTCTGCTGTGTTAATCACAAAACAGCATAGCCAAAATACTGGCTAATTTATTTTTTTCACAGATGGTGGTCTGGTTGTTATTAGCTACAGTTGTAGTCAGCATACAGTAGCGTTGTGTATGTTGTTACATTATTTGCTCTTTTACCTTTCTAGACCGAAAGACAATTTTCGAGAAATAGTGGTTAACAAGTTCTCAAAAACTATACTGATTTTTTAATAATCTCTGACATTATGGCTGCACATTCAATGTGATTATTGAGAACACTGGACCTAAGCAATAAATTGCCATGTAATACTATAATATAATAGTGCAGTACAACAATAAAACAGGTGGAAAATGTAATGTAATTACTTTTTATATCACTGTAAAACACATGAGTAAGCATTGGTAAAGTACCATTGTTTGTTTTCCCGTGTGGCAGCACCATTTCATACTATTGGAACCCTGTAAAAATCGCCTCACACTTGCTCTGCAGAGCCGAGACGATATTAACTATGTTACAATGCACTTCAGAAATGCCCATTTCGCATGATTGGATCAAAACCGTTCTCTTTTTTGTAACCTTCTGTTGATTTATGTTTCCTGTAGGCTGGGGCTATTTGAAGGAGCAATGAGGAATGAAAGTGTTAACACCCAGTGCTGGAAAGGTGAACACGAAGAGAAATATGAGTTTTCTTGGTCGAGCAGCGTGCTTGGGTTTCCTCTCTTGTTTTGATCTTGCAGTGGGAAGGGAGGGTCAGTGGGCCTGCTGGCTTGAACTCCACAGCTGAACCACTGCCCTTGGCCATCCATCAGAGGGGGTCTGTGACAGGACAAGGGGGGTCTATGACAGGACAGGGGGGTTTGTGACAAGAGAGGGGGGTCTGTGACGGGACAGGGGGTTCTGTGATGGGACAGGGGGTTCTCACTAAGGAGAGGCGAGTCAAAAACAGTGGAGAGGGGCTTGTGATGTGGGGAGGGATTATGATTGAGGATTGGATTTGTGACTGGGAAGGGGGATCTTTGACAGGGAAGGGGGTCTGTTACAAGGGACGGGTCACTTCTTTGCAGCTAACCCAGTACTGGGGTCTGCTCTAACCATTACTGTTACCACATAGCACAAAACTCTGTAAAGAACAATGAAACCAAACACCTCGGATCAGAATTAAAGCATAGTTTTCACACGTTCACCCCAGTGTATGAGGGGTTTGCCTCATGCCTGGGAGCTGAATGCCGATATTGTGGAGAGAAGACCTCCCCCACAGCCATACACTGCAGCTGTTCACTAGGTCTCACTGTCGGGCGGCCCGCAAGTCAACTGACCAATGATGGAGGAGGGTTCAAGTCATATTCACAATGGAAAACCAATTAGCAGCCAATAACATTTTAGGAGATCACTGCCCCTCCCGCTTCCGACTTCCTATTGTATGTGAGTAGAACAAATAGAAATCCGGTCTTGCCTAATTTGGTCCTGCCAGGCAACGCCCATCAAACGATTTCTTTTTCCCCCCGCCGAAGATGAAAACTTCATGGCTAAAAGTGTAGTTACAGGGGTGACAGTGTCTGTCTGTCTGACACGCTGTAAAAGGGGGTTGGCCGCTTTTATGTGTGATGAGGGGGCAGGTTTTCAGGCCTGTTTAAATCCAGCAATGCTGCAGTTCGTTTAGCTCGCGCAGGCAAATCCATGAGCAAGCAAAACCACTGTTTTTAAATAGCAGGTATCTGGTGTCCGTCTACAGGGGCCCGCTCCATCAAGATGTTACTTTGCCCTTGTCTGCTCCTGATATCTTTATCTGGTCAGGCTGTGTCCCGTACTTTTCACCTCAGTGGCTTTCATTTGGGCTCACTTCTGTCTCCGCAGATGGTAAAGTGTGGTCTGCCCCAGGCCCTTTAAAACCATGGGGCTAAATCTGGGTACTCCTTATATCACCAAAGGTTCTTCTGCAGGCTCATTATGTCATCGTGACAATCCTTATGTAAACACCACTGATGTTGAATTTTAACAATGCCCACATTTGCCATAGATTTTGCTGAATCTTACCTCTCATTCATCCACAACTAGAAAACATTATGGTTTTAGTGAACAGAAATTGTCTTTCGTGGGGAACCTACTGCATGCTGTTATCAATATGTGGAGATGCCCATGGGCATCAACAGATTATGCTTTCCTGTATGTTAAAAAAAAACCCTTACAAACCTTACATCTCACATACAAAATGGGAGGTGGCTCTGTTGCGCACCATTCAAATACACTACAATATGCTGCTGGTCATCGCTTCTGCACATTGGAAACAATTATAGAAGTTATTATCATTGTACCTGCAGCAGACTGGGACAGCTGGAGGCCTCTGGACTCTGGATGCAATTACAGTACCGCTGTAATTGCCCCTCAACCTTTCCTGTAATTTCAAGCTCCCAAATAACGAAAATGACAGTGCCACACTGAGTGTTTTCCCTTACCAAAAAAAAAAAAAAAAAAATCAAAGGGGGCATCTGCTAAATAAAACAAGATGAATTGAGAAAAACGACAGATGTGTCTTGGAGTAGAAAGACGTTGACGGGGTCACGCAGCGGTTTCACGCGGCCGAGCAAGGAGAGGCTTGTCGAAGGGGAGATGCGAGGTCTGGGAGATGACAGATCGCTGAAGACCGTGGATATCCCGGACGGATCAGGCCCGGGCTCCTATTGTCACAAGGAGACAGAGACCTGCCCCAGTTTCGCGCGGGCTGCTTTTGTTGGACGGGGTCTTTGTGTTTCCGTTGGCGTCTGTTGGAGAGAATATTTCATATAGTTTTTTTTTTTTTCCTGCCCTTTTTCCCCCCAGTCTATATGAGTGTGCTCAGAGCCTGAGTCATGAAGCAGACTGGGGTTTTTAATAGCTGTCAGTTACCTGCTCACATCCGATACCCTTCCAGCCTGCTGAAGCAGATGGCTATCACTTTCCAGTTGTGAAAATCAAGCTTATATAAACACAGGCCGAGTCATGGTGTCTTTAATATCCTTTTATATATTTGGTTAGCGGTGAATCTGAAAGGCGTGGATGGGGGCACCTTCTTTGGCAGTCATGGTCCAGCACTCCTGTGAAAATCATTAAAAATGTGCATTAAGCCATCGCTTCCTGGTGGAGTGGCAGGTGAAAACTTTTACAGGATAAATTAGGATATGCGTTTCTCGTGTCACCTGGCAACCTAAATGAGGACAAAATGGTTTAATGTACTTGTTGCAGATGCTTGGGGATGCCAATCAGGTCACAGGGTCATATATGCTTTCAGGATATAGTGCAGATTGCAAAAAGTAAATAAATATGGGTCTTGATTTAATTCATTCAATCTAATCGATGTGATGTGGGGGTTTTATTTTGTTCAAGGCAACTGTCCACATCGGTTTCCATGGATCAGTAGCTGAGCACAACAGTTTGATATAGCCATTATTTGTTCGAGGCAAAATTAAAACTAACAAAAGATATTACAGACATGCACACCTAGTTGGGTGAAAAATCAACACAAATAACAGTTTCAAATTCCGCAAACAAACCTCTGTATTTACAATCAATTCCGTACCGATGTTATTTTTTCTTAAATTTAATTTATAGTTACATTTTTTTTTAAGATTAAATTAGAATTTTTACCCTTACTAAAAACGTTTATTTAAACAAAACTAGGGGATTAGAAAACGCAGGATCCCTTTTCCTGATGTATCTTTCTCTCTCTCTCTCTCTCTCTGTCGCGGTTATTCTTATGGAATTTGCCGTCATGTGATCTCCCGAGTTTATCCCGAGTGATTATTGATCACAGGCTAAAATTCTCTGGCAGAAACAAGAAGAACACTGTACAAACACGACTTCGAGACCGCAAGGCGGAACTTCCTCAAAATGCAGTAGCCGAGCCATACACCCTTAACTCTGACAGAAAAACGAGGAGTTTATTAAAGGTTGTTTATTATACCTGTTATCATCTGTAACATTGATTTAGCTAGTCAAACAGAGGCGCCTTGGAAGCGCGAGTAGTAAACAGTATCTTGTTTGGTGTTTTTATTCATTTATTTTTTAGTTTAAATAAATGATATGTCTTACATGCGTTACCAGTCAGTCCCCGCACTTTTTATGAGGATTTAAGACAGCCACAGGCGAAAGCCAAATATACAAGTTCAATTTATTAACACAGTCACTTTAATTTAAACTTAAAATCGTAGTTTAAAATAATTAAAATTATTATACGTACAATTGCTCACTGTCAGAAACTGGCTGAAGAAAATTACGATTACCTGTCTTAATAAGCATGTTTTGAAAATGTCTTCAGAAAACTTCCTTCCAATCAACATCAAGTCTAACCGTTTTACACAAATAACTAAGGTTATAATAGGAAATTAAATGAATTTATGTCCAGTTGGGAAATAATTCAAATTGAGTCATTCTATAATCATCATTAAACTTATATGACAAATTAAAAAAATAAATCAAATCTAACCGTTTCAATCTAGCAAGGAGGTATGTTACCTGATCTTGTGTCTCTGCAATTAAGTCACTGGCGTACGGGTGTACTACTTTTAATCGAACGTGGGACACAGGCAGGACATTTGAGACTGTATTGCTGAGAATGACATTTTAACCTTATTCTTTTTTATATCTCACACCAATTCGTTCACTGCTTGTGACTTTAAAAAAACTTCTAAACTGAGAGGTTCACACTAGTAAATGCAATGACGCATAATAATATAGTAATGTTTACATATTGTGCTGTTTTTATTAAAAATGAATCAAAGAATACATACATAATTTTTTTGTTGTATACAGATTATAGGAAAATGTGAATCATGTATGATTTTACGAAAATGCCACATTTTTTCAGGTAACACAAATGTTAACAAACGTTTGGAAAAGGAATGAATCTCACACTCATTACATACAGATCTTTGAACAAATCTGAACTATATAAGCGCTGTTTTTGAAGACCTCAAGTACTTCCACGGCATCAGAGGATGACAATGATATCCTCGTTATTTGACATTGACCATTTTATAAATGAATGTAATAATACAAAAATACAAAAAGTGGCACAGAGTTATTAATTAAAAAAATATTTGTCACTATCTGTATGTTTACGCATGAAATAGTGAGCTTAAAATTGTCCAGACCTGTGTGATTTAAAAGAATGCACCATACAGGACCCTTGACTGGTAATTAGCAAGGAGTGGTTATTACTGTAATGAACCTGTATTGTGTTTCGCTGCTTTGTGTTCACTACAAAAGTGGGCGGTTTCAGTTTCGCCTCCTTTCGTGCAGACGCATCGCCATCTGCTGGATGTATGAAGAAAATACCAAAGTGGCCTCAGGTTTGTTGAGGCTTTGTTTCTACTTACGGGACCTTTTGTACTTTACACAACTGAACTGGCGTAGAAACTGAAAACTGCTGCCTCTGCTAAACACAAATAATCCTAGTACTGTGAACGCTGCTCTACAAAATATGTATTTATGCATACATAACAGACCTGATAAAAAATGCACTTTATTCGTGGCTTTTGAGCATGCCTTTGTGTACCTCTGTAGCCTGCCTCTCCCAGCAGTGGAAATTCCTCACTGAAGGTGGGGAAGGGTTTCGGCGCAGTGCATATTGTGTTTCGTTGTTTAATGAGCTGAAAGCCATTCATAAAACCGGGCCACGGAGGATTCCTGGGAACTGTCCCTCTCAGTAATGCCTGCTGCTGTGACCCCAGCTCACCTTGTGGGCTGAAATAATGGCACGGCGGTCCTCAAAGCCGCATAAATAACTAAGTGGCCCTGAGGGGTCCCGGGGAGTGTACAGGTGCTGGGGAATCTTGGTAATAACCCACCATCTGAGGGGCTCGGTTACTGCTGCTGGAGCCCTGGGGTCCTGGTTGCTAGTACAGGGGAGTGTACAGTGGACCCTGGGGTGGCGTTAATGATGCATGAGCTCCAGGAGGTCCATAAATGATAAACAATAATCATAAATCATAGAGCGGCTCTATTAGTGGCACTCTATCACGAGCTAATTTGTTAATATTGGTGCCCTTGAGAAAACGAACAGGATCCTTGGGGCTCGGTGAGTAACAAGCACTCTATCACCGCGGTCAACTGTCTCTGCAGCCCGTTGCACGGAGCCGGCGCGGTCACGCCGCACAGGCCCGGCGGAGACCCGCACTCGACCCCCCGTCTGAAGAAATTCCAGCGGTTTTTGTCTCAACATTAAAGCATCCTCAGCGAAGCGCCTGCCTCTTTTCAGAGCGCTGGGAGGACGGAGGGGCGGGACGTCTGGGGCGGTTTTGTCGGAGAGTGTGCGCTGAGCACGTGCGGACAGGCCCCGGAGCTGCTGTCTGCTGCTGCTTCTCACTTCTGCGCCGCTCCGTAATAGAGACCAGTTGGGAGCTGGAGCGTGAACTTCATGCGGACTCGTATACGCAGGGCAGAGCGCTTTAAGAGCCAGAGCCCCCCCCCCACTGGAGACACCGTCGGGGTCCCGTCGCCTCTCCACTGTCTCTTCCAATGTTCTCCCTGTTGCGTCCAACAATGCAAATGCAAACGTCTAGGTTAAATTATAGCCTGGAACCCTCTGGCATTTGCTACATATGAACAAAACCATTTAATTGCGGTCCCTAAACCATCTTTCTTCTGACTGTTATTTTGCTTGGCTGTAGAGGCTTAGTGGTGGGAACCTAATTGCCCGGTGTGGGAGAAAAACACATTATTATTTAGATTGCCCAGTATACTGATCATGCTAATAAGGGAACATTTGGAATTTTTCAAAGCGGTGATGTCATCCCTGCATTTTGTCTTATCATGGATCAATGCCATTATATTTCCTTCAAGGTTTGGGTAATGATTTTAAGTCCAGCTTAATTCTAAACTCTCTGTTATTATAGGAGCCTTCTTGGGGGATTACCGGAGCAGAGCATCTTTGTTGCATTTACATTCCTGCATGGCAAAGCCTTGCAGAAATCCCACTGAGACCCTGCACTGACAGCCTCAACTTTCCAAAAGAACTCAGAATGTAAACCTTGGTGTTCAACGACAGACAGACAGGAAAACACTCTTGCACTCTTTTTCAATGGTTTCAAAGTTTGGATCCGGTAGAATTTTTATTCCCCGTGTATTTTTGTTACATACAGGCAAATATTTGCATGACATTGACCTGACACCTAATATAATCTTTCAGTTTTAGTTTCAGTTTTTGTTTTAAATTTACTAACATGTGAAGTTAAGTATGTTACTTAATTACTTGTCATTGCTTTTTACTCGCACTAAACCAACAGTCCCAGGAAATAATAAATCTAAATCTTTCAAAACTCACCAACCCTTCACCAACAGACCAACACAATGCTTGTTTTAAGCATTGTGGTCACATGTAATAGAGTGCACCAAAATATGCAACTCCAAGTGCATCTCTGGAAACTATTGTCAACTCATTATTAACTATTGTCAATTCAGGTGCCAAGCCAGCCAGGAGGTTGTAGAGGTGTGTAACTGGCCAGAGCATTCACTCTGATGTAAATAATCATAAAAATCCCTGGGCGGTCATATGTTCCAGCAGGGCTACAGCTTCCATACTCAAGCCACAGAATAATCATTCAATCAGTCAATCTAATCTTGTTTGGAATATTGCAACTGACTAGGCCCAGAATCCTTTTGCTGAAAAGTCCAAGAGTCTTCTCTTCTCTCTTCCTGATGAAGGCTAAAACACTGCAAGAGCATTGTGTGAAAACAGTAAACTTTCAATTTGTGTGTTCTTTCAGGGATGTTGAGAGAATGTATTGGTGATATCAGTATTGAGTGTAGGTTTTTTTTGACGGTCAAACTGTCAACATTTAATAAAGATGTAAAGTTACACACTGAAAACAATGTTGATGCTGCAAAAGCATAAAATTAATCCGCTGAGAATGTCATAGCTGAGTCTGAATAATGAAACACGTGACCTCAAATTATTGAATATGAAAAGAAGAGATTTGATTTCTACACTTCAACACCAATGAAATTTACTATGCTAAAAGTCCTATGCAGCATCAACACCTCATTGTGGAGTTATTAAATTCAACAATAATACAGTAATAGTACAGTACAGTACATAATTAGTATGTAATTAAGTAGTAATTAATATGTGTGTGTGTGTGTGTGTGTATGTTAGAAGGTTCCACTTTCCAACTGTATTCTGTGACTCATTAGGAAAACACAAAGAAACATATGTGAAGCATGCAAGTCACGTGTGTAACAAACAATCATAAAAAAGAAATCATGCAGTGGTTACCTGAGGCAGGAAATCAAATGACAGCAATCTCTTTCCCCTTTCTGTGAGGAGCAGTGATTTTTTCGGATAAAGACATTCCCTGGCGAGACACAGGGTTTCGTTTTTATTGCCCGATAAAAACCACACCAAGGTAACAGAAGCGACCAGTTGCCTGTTTCATGCTCACCGCGGTGCGGGACAAGAGAGAAAATCACACATCTCATTTCTCACACTGCCCCTCACCCTGCACCAAAACGCATTTTATGTACTTTTCTCCCCCAATGCAGATGGGTCAAATATTACATCAAAGGGGCCTTAACATTTCACAGTACTTCTCATGTTTCATCCAAGTATCGAGTTCAAAACTGGAGCATGGTCCATTTTTACAGTAGATTTAATGGATCGCAGTCTATAATCAGATTAGCACTGGCTTAATGTATAACAAATTTCCCCAAACCAACATCAAAGAGTGGTCTTACATTATAATTCTGCGTGGCATCTTTTTCATAATTCAATAATTTACTGGTATTGAGGCTGGAGAAAGCTTTGTAACGACTAGAATAGGCAGAGCGTATGATGAAGATCAGTGAGAGATAGAGGAGGCATATCTTTTAAATGGTTTCATATGGTTTGTTTCCTCCACTAACCTTTAAATGCATTCCTTTTATGGTCCTCTCCACGTCATCTATCATTCCAGCTCTCTTGTATAAATGTTTTCTCTGCAGGGCAAACTGTAATTCAACTAGCCAGAAAAATCTTTGCAAAATGTTGTAATGAATTAAAGTGGAGAGATGCAATGAAATATCACCAAAGTTTTGTTGGAAAAATTCATTCATGGTTTATTTTATCATTGCTTTCAGTTTAACGGAGCTCTCAAAAGTCTAGAATCCTCACAACAGGGGAGGGTATAGGCAAACTATGCCTCCCTCCTTAAGTGCAGTAAAGTATTGCTATTCTGAAATGAACTGTTTAATTAAGAGATTATTTCACATTTTATATATAGATTTTCATGAGTGGTGGCCACAATGGCTTCCTGAAAACAATGTACTATAACTGCTTGTATGGTGTAGCGATTCATTCTCACAAGACGGACAGGTCAAAGCAAAAAACTTCACATTAATTTAATGATCTATTTCACAGAGGCAGACATATGAGCAGCATTGGAGAACTGAATCAGAGGCCGTCAGCCATTTTTGGCCATCTGTATTAAGATCACATTTATGTACGTTTTTATATTTAGCATCTAAATGACCACAGTATCATCATTAGCATTCATCACAGTTGTACCCTTGGGATTAATCTGAACACCACAGTGTAAATTCAAAACAAAAAGTGGACAATTTATGACTTCCCAAGGCCGAGCCTTTTGGAAACCGGCTATGACGGAAGAATAAAAATACGTTGGCTTTAGCAGCCAGGTTAATCAAATTGGGCTTCCTCTTCTGGGAGGCTGAGTGCTGTTGTTCACTTGCCAGCCATTGCTCATTCATAATTTATAATCTTCTTTTGTTGCTGATTGCCCGCTTGCGTAGGCTTTATGCATGAAATTGTGCCATATCCCTCAGACTAGCCTAACATAAATAAACAAGAATGTTCCACAATCCATCACTCCCCTCGCTGCTACGGCATGCCCACCAAACGCACGGCTTCTGTTTTCTATCTGTGAGAGGGGACTGGGTGAAACCCATGGAGCAGCGGAATGTGTCACTTCCAGACCAGTCAGTGCGCACTGATTGTCTGCAAGGAAACAAGAAACCACCGTCCTTAATTCCAACTGTACCAGCTGAGTTCTCATTTTACAGGGGATTTTTTAATCACTGTCTTTTGCATAAATGTACTGCAAATATGTTTTGTTCTTCCTATGCTTGTGGTGAAAATAAGACTCAGAAGACTACACTGAAAAATATTTAATGAGATTGTGATACATTGCCAGTCATTCACTCAATATCCACAGTTTATTCTGATGGCAAATCTGCTCAGCCAGACATCTAACTATTCCCAAGGTTTTCAAGTTCACAGATTGCTCCTTAAACACATCAGAGACATTGAGAGAATCATACAGATTCATTGTTGGCCATGTGACTTGTCTGGGCTTTAAAGTTATGACACACAAAGGCAGAGGCCTACCTGTTTAATCCTCCAAGACACTTAATAGTTTCCCTTGATCACCTGTGGGCTGGGTCTTACAGTCCATAATATTAGCCATCATAACTCCTTTTCTTGACGGCTCCACCCACAAGGATTCCTTTTGACCCCATTGCAGTCATCTCGGCAAGATCGCACTCCTACCTCCACCCCCAGGGAGGGCTTTTCTTTCCTTTATATTTGCTCGTACAATAAGTGCAAGCTGCAGAAGGATTGAGTTTCATCTCCATTCTGGAGCGCACTGTCACGTCTGAGACATCTTCAGCGGAGGAGGCCTGGCCAGACGTTTCCGCCCCATACTGGCTTTTAGCCCCCAGCCATGATGCAGACACAAATATCGAAAACTTTAGCAGGGCTGGGAAATGCCAAGCCCCATGGGAGGGCCATCAACTCACTTTGATACATGTATGACAACCTTGCATTCACCAAAGGACTGTTTCATATTCGTATTTTGTTTCTCTGAATGAGTAGGCTTCACGGTATGGGAATTTTATCAGTATTGTATGGGGTGAACACATTTAATCATGACTATCCAGTTACTTCAAAGACATAAAGGTGTACCTTGGTTAATGAAGTTGAAACACTCCATAAGGTCTCTTTGCTATCAGTAAAGTCTTTACCAGTGACAAGGATGGGCTTCATAAGGCCATTCCAGGACTTCGGAAAACGCAAAATATTAACTACTAAGAAAACAGAATGCACCTTCACATGACATTGACAATAATGTATTAAATGTATGGGAAGTATACATCAATTTATGTGCATATTATGAACACAGATTTTGATTTACTTTAAAGAGAAAAGCACATGTGCATTATTTAGAATAACATCCCAAGGTTTCTGGATAATTTTTAAATGGCTATTACATTTGATCTCATTTAGAAAATTCTCTGTTTTTATAAAGAATCTTCATTTTCAGTGGCTAAGTTAACCAAGATACAGTCGTATAGCTCCATGCAATAAGCAAATAACATGAGTGTCTCTTAACTAAATAATAATACAAGAAGAAACAACACCAAATCAGGTAGTCATTATGATCGTGTTCATTACTTTTGTATTATTTTCAGTAATTAAAATGAAAAAGACACATGGCACACATCACTCAAAAAGGAAACATTGGGTAGATTTGCTTTGGTCCTTCGTCTATGTGAAGTGATGAAGTGAATTGTTCAGTGTAATTTGCCATTATTTTTCATATTAATAAATTTAACGGCAGGTCTGTTTTAACAAGTCTTTCTGTGGCATTTCGAGAATAAGCACTTTTTACATGGCGGTAACTTGTTTTTGTGCATAGCCTTTGCACTCTCATGGTCCTGGAGGCAGTGACAACAATTATAAATTAGATTATCTATACTATAAGTATATTCACTTTGACAGGCACAGACACACATTTGTGTCAGCATAATGTACGCATCAGCGGTTATATTGTATGTTACCATGGTATTCAAAGGGAAGGATGGTTTTATCCTAACCCAAAAAACATTGAAATATGAAGGTATATTACAGGACCTGTCACATCTAATACAGAAAATAAATTTATTAGACACAAAGAAACTTTAGCAGATGCAGGTGAAGACAGGAAGTGAGTGGTGTCCTATGATGTAATATGATACCATGTCATGCATTCTTGCTCCACAAGATGGCGCAGTAGACTGAGCAATACATATTGATGCATATGGTGGGGACTATGCTAATGCTAGCATTGCATCTACTTTAAACTGCAGACCTTCAGCATTCAAGCATCAGGGCTGGATTTGCAACACAACTTAAAAATGCAAAGTATAGTTACTATGTAAACATTTCTTCAAAGTTTGCACATCAACACTGAGGGAGGGTATAGTACATATACTATGTACAGTGCATTCAATTTAATGATGTCATAAATGAATTAGCTGCCAGTGTGGCAGTCCATTGCCACAAAAAGGATAAGAAAGCTGCATAACTTCAGTGTGAATAATAGTAATAACGATCATAATATATACAAATAATGCAACACAAAATCTCAGCTACTCTAGGCCTATCCTGGAAAGACATATATTTGGCAAGTAAAGATCACTTCAGAAGTTTACATAAGAGATTGATACTTTCTTGCAGCTGCGCTGTTGGCATTAAACAGCTGAGAAGATAGTTACATTCACTCTTTAACTTTGGTGTGGGGGGGGTTGCAGTAGTATCCTGTAAAGGAGACCCTCGTCATTCGCTGGGGGTGCATTCTTGAAATCCCCAGTTGAGGAAATCTCTAAATATTTCACTATATCTATAGTAAACATATTTGCAGTGGGGGAGTTTGTTTCTGACACAAAAACATTTCATGTAATGTAAAATACAATAAACAAAGGATCTATGTATTACAGAATACAATACACAAGGTATACCTTGCTCAGCCCTTTATTGTTGTCATCTAATGCTGCTGTGAATCGTCATCTAGGGCAATAGATGAAATTCTGTATATGGTAATTAAAAGGAGCGTAGAATTGAGAGAAATGAAAAGAAAGGTAGTGTGCTCATTTGAGTTAGTGCAGTCCACACTGAAAAGTGTGTTAAAATGGAGAACACTTCAGTGTGCATGCCGGTGACATTCAGTCGAGTTGGACCTCAGGCAGTGGCAATTGCAGCTGTAGCTCCAGGTGAAATGTCAGTATTAATGCATTTTAATTAGTGTATGTTCTGATATATTCATTAGATGATATATTAATAGACATCATTTTGTTGGTAAATAGCAATATTTTAATTGATTACTTTTGAGTTCTGATGTCCTGGAGCACATATATAGATGCCACGTTATTTTGTTTGTTATTGACTTTGTTAACTGAGGTTTACACCCATGAACACATCCGATATGTGAAATGCTGGGTATGGTGCATGGCAGCCTGAGAACAGAGAATGAAATCCCAGAGCAGGGACTGCTACTCCACACAAATGCTCAGAACTGTGAATGGCAAATCCACAAAGCATCAGAGTCAAAGCCTATATTTTGTGCCCCAGTATAACTAAACTGCTGAATCATTTCGACTGGCTAGGCTACAAATCGTAGGTATTTGGTTCCCTGCTAACATACCCACATCTAGAAAGCACATGGTTATCCAGCTAATTATGTATTAAACTCTCTATTAATGAAATATCATTCCAATGTAGCAAGATACTGGATGTGTTAGTTTGATAATATTTAGTTAGGCATAGTGAGATAACAAGGCATCTTTATAATTAAGTAACTAAGAACTGTTGAAAATACAGGCCAAGATGTCTTTAGCAGCACTAAAATGAAGCAAAAGGCGGAGCTATGAAAATCTCCAACACACCTGTATTCCAAACTTGGAAAATGTTTAATAAACAAGTGAAATCTAACATCTAACAGGCAACTGCTCCCTGCACGTATAGGGGCTCAGGAATAAGTTGTGTCAGCAGTAAATATAAATATCAAACCCTGCTGAGAATAACAGTGAAACCTGTGTGTGTGTGTGTGTGCGTGTGTGTGTTGCTGTAACTGTAGACATCAGTACGAGGACATGTGAATGAAAACCAGGTGGAATTTAGTGGGCTATGTGACACAGACCACCCCAGTGTGAAAGAGTTCACTGACACACTCCTGTCATGTCCTGACATTGTCTGATAGGGTTCAAAAGCAGACCTTTTTGGATAGTAAAAAAATGGGTGCTGAAGAGTCCTTGTGATGACTGACCCTACAAATTTCTGTTACAGTGAAGATTACCTTTCCCTTCCACATGCTCAACAAGTAAAGAGACAGCACTCGCATTTTCTAATATTGCAGACAAGGAATCACAGCTGTAGACTACAATTTCCGGACAGTTTTGCAGAACTGAATATTGTGCAGATTTATTTTCTCAAGTATGCATTTCTCAGGGCTGCAATTAGACGTTTTTCATGAAAAAAATCACATGACATTTCTTCCGTCATTGCATGTGGACTTTATTTACAGAACCTCCAGGAAACGCAGTGCTGTTCTCTGATCAGTAACAAATGGATTGTATTTAATTAAACTTTACTCACTGGCCAATCTGTCACTGCCAGAGCTCATTTGTTAGTGTGTGCTCTGTGATTAAAGAACCTCCATGCCCTTCATACCACACCGAATTCACAAACTCTCCCAATTTGGGGAATTCTCCAGCAATGAGGCAAAGCCCTATGTCAGTGCCTTGCCTACAAGACGTTTACAGATTACTGGTGCCGCTAATGTATCTGAGCTTATGCCGCTGGAGTCAAGTCATAATAATTAAAGACATGCTGCATCTTGGGGCTTCATTAATCATGGCTTTATATGAACTTTGAAGCGGTAATGAAAAACAGCCACTAAAAAAAGGCTGGCTTTCCAGTTTATTGTGTCTGTACAAATTGTGGTGAGTGTATGCTTGTACGCCCCATTTCTGACTGGCTTTTTACAGGAAACTTGACTGAAAAATAAAAAGACATATTCTTTCATTTACTACAGTGCAGTCTAGCTGACTAACTACGGCTCTGACTATAAAACAGAATCCAGTTTTATTTACTGAGATGAAAACATACTTGTTAGAAATGTATTATGCCCAACACTCTGGTTTCTGTTGCACTCTGTAAATATTTCATTTTAATAAGACACTAAAGCTAAGATACTGTAAAAAGTATGAACCAATGTATCAATCTTTGCCCTGAAGTTTTTGTATTAAACAAGTGTGCATTTATGTTAATGCTTTTGGGCTTCTTAGTCCTACATGAATTCCAACTATGGAGACTATACAAGATTTTAGATTAAGTATTTTGAGGCCTTTTGAGTCCTTTTCATTAAATTGCAGCCCAACAAAAATGCTTGCATTTTTCATTTAATTTTTCTCCAAACATTGAAAAGACACGCTGCAGTCTATAAAATTTTGCCTGAACAAGGAAAACGTGAGGATTATCATTTCTATACTGCCCGAAGTAATGTTTGACTTGTCATTGATAGACTACGATCAACAGAAAAGAAACATGAGCAAGAAAGACTGCATTTGCAGTTGCAGTATATACAATGCAGAAAAACCTTGAGTGGAAAGAATGGCATTAGCGGAGTATGCCAGTTTCTCCCCCCTGCTTGCTGCATGTCGAGCAGGCGGGTCATGCTTTGCATAAAGCCACTCCATGAAAATCTAAAACGACTCCGAGCTGGCGCACATATCTGCATGAATACGACAAAAGGTATTTAAAGCCCATCAAAAGCACAAGAAGGAGAAAAAGCAGAAAGGCCCAATATTAGAGACACTCTTTGCTCTAACCTATAAAAATGCAGTGCTGGCATTTTATGTAGCATTAAAGCTCGCTAAAATCATGGAAATTTATGTGGGGGAAAGCATCCATCATCTGGGAATGAAGTCCTTTTATTTTTTTTGTGTCTCTAATGAAGATCTACAGCATGCATCCTCCCTACAGGTGGTTGGGCCTCCTCTGCCGTTCTATTTTGGTTCGGTCTTGGGCTTTTGTGGGAAGAAGAAGGCCCGCTTCGGCATCAAAGCCACAAGGCCCTCAGCCAAAGACAACTCTGCTAACCTCAAAGCCGCCAGATTGGTACGGCCGCCTCCCTGTGAGGAGGCCCATGTGGGCAGCTTCTCTCGGGCGGTGCTGGATGCGGAAAAGGAGCGGGAGATGCATTTTTTACCGGGGGGGGCACAGAGAAGGAAAGGAGGCCTGGCCTGGTCATCGCGAGGCTGCGCATGCCGAAACCCAACACTGCATGCTAACAGTCTCGCGGCGGTTTACCGCTGCGCAATTTCTTCATTAAAACTTGTCGTTTTATGGAGTGCCTCTGACAGGAGACAACTGTCTGATGAAAGTTAAGTGCTCTTTTAAATAAACAAGTAAAGAAGCCCCTGAGCCCAGCCTGAAAACGGCCGTGTTTATTTGAGAGCCGACTACTGTTTGAAGAACCTGCGGTTCGTCAGCATGCCTCCCAGGTGAGCTCACCAGCAGATGTCAGAGTTGGAAGAAATATCCCAGAGGAAACGTCGTGTTGAATACTCTCCTTTGGCTCCCACAATATTTTGATGGTAGTCAAAACAAAATTAGATTAGTTTATTATCTTCAAATTAACTTGGGAACGGACCTTAGATATTTGATGTTTCGGCCCATTTCGCTATGTTTTCTCTGGATTTGGTGAACTGCTAGGTCAAAGTTGAGGTGTGTATACTTTGAATGTGTAATGCTTTTTGAAGAATGACATACTACCACACAACATAAAAGCTTTTAAACAGCAAAAACACTTTTGCAATTAGCAGCTGAAAGGAGTATTTATTTCAGTCATAAATGAACAGCTATTGTATGACGAAAATAACATATCTGGTTAATTAATTCATCAATAACTTATGCAGTTTAAATAACATAATTTGTAATCTATGCCTACATTTGTAAGTATGCTTACATGTATATATTCCAACAGTTATTTTGATAATATGGCTGTCTGTTTCTTCATATAATACCTTCCTAAAACATGCAAATTCAGCTGAATAGTCTCACAGCTTGCGCCACATAGACTGAGCTAAGCCATCAGAATGTTTCCATTGGCTTGTTATTTTCCACAGCATGTGTTTAGCCTCATCAAAGTGTCCAAATCAACACAGATGTAAATGAGGACACTGTGTGATGAGGACTTGTATTATCAAATGCTTTTTTTGTCATTTCCATATCCATTGGTTATGAATAATATTTTCACAACATATTCAAATATACATTAGTCAGTGTATTTATGTAATATTTAAATGGACTATAACTAGTTATGCAGGCAACAAATTTCAGGTGACACAACAGTGCCACCCAGTGTTCACTGATCGCTGCAGGCATCGTAAATCTTTTGAGAAGGTAGCCACAGATGAGTCCATGAAGCAATCCGATAAACTTTCAGAGTGAAATGTATGTTCCTTTGTACACAGACCATAATACCAGTGTTTGTCTTGTACATATGAGCCACTTTATTCCCCTTTGTGTTTCAAGCTTTGCATTGGCTCACATTTTGGCTCCAGTATATTGAGTCTCAACAGCTGAAAACCCCACCAAAGCCAAACAAATATTTATATCAATGCTGCAAAAACATTTTCCTCCGCCGGGAGTTTTCTGACTCTTCCCCCAGGCCGTCCACCTCGTCAGCCTCTCGGCTCTCACCCCGCGGATGCATGAACGCGTAGAACACAGACAGGCACATCAGTCCTGCCAGCAGGCTCCCTGCTATCGCAAAAGTTACCAGCCAGAAATAGCTGGACATCTCATCTGCAGATTTCAAGAAGAAAACCATCACGGGAACTGCTAGGTTTTGTAAAACGTACAGCGTGTAGTAGATAACCATTGGCACTCTTGTGTTTTGGCCTTTGACGTTGAAAAATGTGAAGATGAGTATGACTCCAATTACGCCCCTATAAAACTCCTCCAGATATTCAGACGTGCAGAAATCTGTCTGAAGTACGTGGGTCCACACTGTTCCCAGCAGCCAAACAAAAGCCAGCACCAACGCACAGTAGGCGTTCCACACAACCAGCAGACTGAGGCTTAAGACGCGAGACAGGATAGTGAGGAGCTTGTAGAGCAAGTACACCGCTGTCGGAAGACCAGAGGGCATCTCTGTTAAATGCGGCAGGGATCTTCGAAAACATCTGCGGTAGTCGACAGTTGCCCAGGCAATGCTGAGGAAGGATCCAGTGACACAAATATCTGAAAATGTAACAAGTTTTTTTTTTTTTTTTTTTTTTTATCAATACAACATAATAAATATTTTTTTCCAATCTTACGTGTTCCTCATGGGTGGAATGGGCAAAGTAATCCCGTACAAATCAGGGATATAATAACACGCACAGAAGATCTAAAAGATAGAGCTGGGGAAACTTACACTGTATTATGGATCTGTGGCTGTGGCCCAGGATGATGTAGACCTGGAGGAGCAGCTGAGGGGCGCTTTCCAGGAAGGTCCTGAACAGTTTGAGCATGCTCAGATCGGTGGCCATGCCGAACAGCTGCAGGTGGAGTGTTCTGTCCTGGGAGCCCAGGGAATGTTTGGTCTGGATTGCTGTGACGCCCTTCTTCAAAAGCTGATAATACCTAGGAGGGAACAGAGAGAGGGCCCATATGCTCACTTTCACTGCCTTATTAGACATCACTGCAATGTCCCGATGATAAAAAGTAGCCCTTAAATTTTCATCTTTCAGTTGTGGGATGTAACATTTCTAGAGGATGGAGACCGCTAATCATTTTATCTTCCCCAGCATTAGTCCCAGTACATAATTAATTCTGAACAGCACAATAATGCATAAGAAAATTTTCTGCCAGAGCAGTGACTATATTCAGCAGGGTTAACTGCATTTCAGAAGAAGCAGCAGATATAACATAACACTGACCATTATGCAATGTGACACGGAGATACGTACCTAATCATGTGAAATTCAGATTTTTCAAATTTATTTATTTTTATTTTTATTAGAGTATCATCTGCTTTTATGTTGATTACAGCATGATTACAGGAGTTTGATTTTTTTGATTGATATTTTAATTAACCAGCTGAAATATATGCATATTCAATAACACTATCACCATGAAATACAGCTTCTTGTGTCATTGAAAGGTAGCTGTCAATAAACCCGGCTGTAGATAGTAGTAAAATACAGCCCACAGTCTTTACTACTGCCAGCATAGCAACTGCTGTTGAACTAGAAAAAAATCTGAGACGAATTCAAACACCAGTGAGGAGCCATTGAAAGGAACAGCAGAGAGACAAGTACTTCAGGTCTGCATGAGACAGAGCCCAAAGCTGAGACACGCAGAGAGAGAATTCAGAAGCCATTGCATGATCAAAGATTAGACTCAGTGTTAGAAAGGGGGTGCATCCCACGAGTGCTATACCAGAAGGTTCCGTCAGAATGCATTGAATAAAAAAGAGATATACTGAGTAAACATGGATGACTTTAGGGTGGTACCCGTGTTTTCAACAGAAGGGGAACAGAAATGATTGAAGGACTCTGGAAAGATAGAGAGGTCATATCTGGCAGTTCAAACTATGTTTTGAAACCTTCAACAGGTTGCCTGTTCGCTTAACTGTGTGCCCTATTTGTATACACAACTGAATCCCTGGCTGTGGAACCAGATCTTGTTCTTAGAGGGCCACTTTACCAACCACCCCCACCAGATCTAAAATTATTATTTACAGAGAGGTGAAAACCAAGAATGCAACCATTCAAGTTTAAGTTTCGGCCTCCTTGGTAATGTAATAGCTGTCTGTGTATGTACGTATATGTGTGTTTGTGTTTGTCTGTAGTTGTGTGTGTTATTTCATAAATAAAATCTGTCATGCTATCATACAAATATACATAGCTGAACTAGACATTGGCAACAACAGGTAAACAGGTAAACGTCTTCTGAAGCAATGGTTGTTGTTTGGTTTGTTTGTTTGTCTGTTTGCTTGATTTTTTTGGGTGGTTGCATACACATTCTTCGGCAATCTTTGAAGCCATTTATCATAATCTATTGTGCTGGTTCAAAGTTTGTACCAATGTTTTCAGCAGGTGAATAGAGCAACCCAATAAGGGATGTTTTCAAAGTAATACAAAGAAGGGTTTCATATTTCATTTGTGGTTACTGTCTTACTCAGACAAAGAATAAGAATATAACAGTTATAGCTTCTTATGAGAATGGTTCATTCGGTATTTGTATTGCAACTGCTCCTTGACTCACAAGTGAGATAAATGTTTAAACATCTTAATGGAACTTTGATAGGTTACGTAATTTTATTACAGCACCTCACATGGACCTTAAAGGTGTGACGCAGGCTTCCAAGTAAGAGCAATGCGCAAAGATAAGCATATTAATCACTGCAAATCATGGCATTCCTAGTGTAAGACTTTTTTTCTTATGAAATAGTCTGTTGCAGGAGCTTATGATGAGGCATTGGGCGTCACCCATTCACAGTAAGAGAAAAAGGTTACAGCTGCTCAGCTTGTGAACATTGATGTAATGTCATGCAGACAACACTGACTGATCTACCTTCACTAATACCTGTTTCCTCTTCACAAGCATTAGTCATAGGATTTTTACCTCTGGATGGTGAAACCTGGCGGTTGGTCTGTTTCAGTGAGGCCACACTACAGACAGTGGATGTGAACCTTATGCCATCATGTAGAATACCTCCACTGTTTCCTGAAGGTAGGGAGGAAACATCAGGTAGTAAGCGGGGATGAGGCTTGATCCACCTAAATTGACTGGACATACCTTGTAAATGTGCCAAGCTGCAAGACATGTAGAAAATTGAGTTGTGTCTTGGTCATTCCACATGCCAGATCCCCTTGTTCAATGTCGTCTCTGAACCAGGCGTAGCTGAAGATCTGAGTGCTTACAGACCCACTCAGCACGAGTAAAAGAGTCAGTGCAAACCAGGCGTAGTGTCCATCATGGTAAAACTGCACGGCGACCCAGATGTCAGAGCCGATGTCCACCACGTAAAGGACAATCCCTACTACCGAGCAGAAGTACCGGAGTTTTGTGAACCTCATGCTTCAGCGTGAGCTTTTCCTTTCTCGGTCTTGGTTTGCTCGCTCCTCAGCTCTGAAAGTGTTAAATCTTCCCCTCCTGCGAGATGTGCCCTACTGTTGCATCAATGCAGTTCCTCCTTGTTTCCAAATTCGGTGTTTCCCATGTGCTCCTGGCTGCTTGTCAATGGCCGTTTGCATAAAACATCGCAATCTCTCACCTGCGCAAATCTGAAAATGTAATTAAAGGTGAGGAAGTCATCCAAGACATTCATCTAACGTTTAAAATATATATTTTCAGTTATAGCAGTGAATAAGATAAAAAATAATCCAGTCTGGACTTTACATTGCTGTGCAATGACAAGTGCAAATGTATCAAGTCCTGTATCGCAATCATGTAGTCAACCTTTGAACTTTCTTCAAAGTCTTCCAAACTTAAGCCCAGACAATGTCAAAGTAAAAATCAACATACTCATGATCCAGCTGAAGTAAAACAGGATCCCCACTGACTCCAAACATTTTGTCTCTCTCCTCTGTGATTTTCCAGGTGCAGGTAACTCTTCACTGCATGCGTCTCCTCTTCTGTCTTCTTGTAACTCAGCTGACGAAACCCCACCCGCTTCTCTTCCAGCCGGAACAGCTGCCAAACCCTATTGCCAAACCCTATGATAGCCAACGTCATCAGGCTCTGATACAGGACCATATCTATGTTTACAGTAACTCCATGTCCTCTGTTAGTGACTCTGTGCTTCCTCCAAACCAACTGCATCTCACACAGGTGTCCTTCCCTTGTGTACCTTTTGATTCTCTAGCCGTCAGTACTGAAAGGAAAGCCCGGCAGAGTGGAATGAGAATACATTCTGAACATCGTTTCAGTTCCATGAAAGGTATGTATTAATTGTGTACAGTGCTAGGGGCTGGTTCTTTGGAAAGCAAGATTACGCTGCCCATAGTATGTTACCTAGCTCGTTTTGGGTGTGAATATTTATTTATGTGTTTGCTGTTGCTTTCCACCTACAATGCAATCTAAAGAAATACTAAACTGGATTTATTGCAGTAAAAAAATCATAATCTCATGCATTGTTCCTAAGCTTTGCAATAATTGTTCTACCTTCTTTCGGGCCTAAAACCAAACAGGAAATTCCAGAGTTGAGGTGTCTGTCGCCTGGTAGGAAAGTTTTCACCAGACGTGTGCGCATCCATCTATACATTCTATCTAGATGGTGTGCAAGCCAGCAACATGCAAGAGATTGATTAGATAAAATAAGATAAAATAAGATCAGAAATCTGCACTGCTTTTCCCCAGGTGCATGACCCAGAATCCTGGGTTCTGCTCAAGTGTTTTATATATATTTTATATGCTGTGATGCATAGTGGTAGTAGTAATAATAATAATAATAATAATAATAATAATAATAATTTAGACTATATGAACAATTATAATACATTTCGATAAATGTATTATGATATTTGCTGCTCATCCTCTAAGTAAACTAGAAAATCACTGGGCGATTGTCAGTGTCTTTAGATTTTCAGGAGTGCTTACGCCATCAGATTGTAATCCTCAGTATGTGTTGCTGTCATTACAATTGCGCTGTGACAAAAGCACGTGCTTGTACAATTCAAAATGGGGACGTGTTAATGTAGTTAATGGCAAGTACAAATCACTAGGTGGCACTGTTGTATAGACTGTGAGTAGATTTCTCAATATTGCACATGTGCAACACCTTTGTAATGCACACATCTGACCTGAATGGGCATGAAATCACTTGCAATTTAATACAGTACTTCTTTGCATTTATAGCTGGTGCATTCAGTGAGGGTAGCCAGCTAAGCACCCAAGTATGGTTCTCCTCTGCACGCTACAGCTTCTTGATACCAGCATACTGTAATCAATTGAAATAGCCACTACTTACATTGCTCTACAATAAAAAATAATAATATTAATTCTTACAGATGAGAGAAATATGATGAATAAAATTTATAAATAAAATAATAAGAAATAAAAAAGAGAGAAACAGCAGCTGTGTGTGCCAAGTGGTTATCTTTCTGATTTATTGACCATTTTTAGTACAGAATCAAGGATATCATGTTTATGGTCAAATATGTTATAATAGTAAATCACATTAGCTTAGTGAAAAGTGAAGCTGGTATGTTAATGTTTTCCTTGTAATGCAACACCAGATAAGATTCCTTTAGAAATAAGAGCAGTTATTATTCTCCTATATATGCTAATTCCACAAATAGAGTGATACATAACTGGATGCAACATTAATACTTGATTGAATACCTCAGATAATTAGTGTCTCCTTTTCATTTTAGAGAGAAGCACATTGACTAGTGATTCTTCACCCTCCCTTCCTTCAGCCATCATTTATGGAACAAATCTATATCTGTCCTTTGTTTCCATGACAATTCAAAATAGGTCAAGTGCACAGAATCAGTGGAACATTCCTTAAGAACACTCTTTGGATCACATAAGGACTGTCTCTTCCTCTGTGACTGGGCATTGCTTTTCAATATTTGTATACACAATGGTCCTTAAAGTAAAAGCTTTTTAATTAATTAAGCATTTTGTCTGTACTGCTGAGCAGTACAGACAAAATTGTTAATGTCCTAGTCATAAAATTACCTTCATTAATGCGGCATGTTGTCTCGTTTATAGTGAAACTTTCTTTTCGTTAAATGACACCTTCTGCACATCCAGTAAGCTACAAAAATCACTAGGCAATTGTAAGTGTCTTTACATTTTCACAAGTGCTTACACTATTAGTATTAGTTAGTTAGTCATTATGTGTTATGCTAACTACAATTTTGCTGTGACAAAAGCAGTCTGTTTAGACTGTTGTTATTCAAAATGGTGATGTGTTGTTATCCTATAGTTAATGGCAGGCACCAGTCACATC
The DNA here is from genome assembly GCF_013368585.1 of Megalops cyprinoides. NCBI lineage: Eukaryota > Metazoa > Chordata > Actinopteri > Elopiformes > Megalopidae > Megalops > Megalops cyprinoides. Next base: position 16,942,341 of record NC_050584.1, read on the forward strand.
TACTATGACTTTAATTTTTCCCATTGTGTCAAGGAGCAAGCCTTCAGAATAATTATTCTATATGAAAACATAGACCAGGTCAAGACCTGAGGGCATCAAAGTAGATTGAGATCATTTTGTCCATGATTTAAAGTCTCATTCAGTTTGACCTTTCAAACACATTATAAAAAACTGCTATAAATAATTCGAGAAATGGTGCATTTGAGCAAAATGGCTAGGAAGACCTCTTTTGAAAGTCAGGTCATCCAGCCCCTAAGACCCCCACCACTACCTTTGATTTGCAAACTGTTGCCACTTTTTTTCATGCCAATTAAACCCAAACTGATCAATCCACAGTCATGAAATTGCAGATGACACAATCAGGCCACATGGCACAGCAGGAATCTTGAATTTTATTTGAAATTGCAATCAATAGTCACAATTTTTGTCCATTAGGTTTTGTCCACCATCATGTATTTTCTGCTGTTTTCAGCTTTAGATATTGATAAAATTACATCTCCCCTTTAACTGATCTATAGAAATGAGACTTTCTCTAAAATGTTCTTTCAACTGTGCTCTAGTAGTTGTGAAAATTCCCTACGTGAAAAAAGTTACAAATTGTCACTGTCCAGACAGTTTGCAGCTTTCCTATGTTATCATACCTGTACATCTGCAATAAAACCCAAGCTGTCAGAGATACAGACATGAAATTTGGTCAGACTCAGGCTGTAGAAAGCAAAAAAGAAGGCAAACATTGGGTTAGATGGTAAACTACCATCTATGGTTTTGTGTTTGAAACGCTGCTGTATAACAAGACCACCATAAAACAATCAAATTATCTTTTACTATCGTATATTTTGTAGTAACCTGTTTGTATTGTAATGTATTTAAACATCTTTGAATCTGGTCAGACTGTAGATACGTATTTGCATATACCAGTATGCATGAAATGCATCATAATGTCTTTAACACTGTAACATGACATTATGTCAGATGCAGGCACCTATTTTCAGTCCTGTACAAGCAAAAATAGTGATGTTAGATCACATGGTTTGGTTGCCACTTAATTCTGGTGGTGGCCATGATTTGTTATGACATTCTTTGTGAACACGGATCCTTTCCACTTTAAAATGTTAACAAGGAGACAGTGTTGTCCCCCGGACTGAATATTCTTGCTGAAAATATCCTTGAAATTAAATTTTAGTGCAATATAGTGAAGAGAAATGAAGCATTTATACCACTACATATGTTCATTTGAGTTCATCTGCCTGCCTCCAAAATGATCTATAGCCCTTCATCATCCTGTTTTTCTCATCGCTTATCTAAATAAGAACCCTGCCAGGGGAACTGAATGGTCACAGGTGGGTAAATTTTCTTCAGTCAGCTCTATTGCAGTTCCAGTGTAATGAATTGTAGCAGCTTCTGTCTTCCATGTGAGGAAGCAATTTTGATGAATCATTCATTGGATGTTTTATGAAATGGAAGAGGTCAATGTTTTCTTCAGGCTAACAAACTGTAGGAAAATATTTGGTCACCAATGTAAAATGAACTGATTCAGTTCAGATTGATAAATTGCTCAACCTGGATCGACAGAATGCCACAGATGATGAACAGCAGACGTATATTAGGGTAATAGTATTAGAGAGCAGGAGCACCTGGCCTTCTTGGAGACAGCAGCACTAACAGTAGAGGTTTGCATTAATTCCATGTAATTGGCTTCTCATGACTGCTAACCTCAGCTGCAGGCTTGCAGAGGCCTGAATAAACCCCTCTGAGAAATTACTGTTAAATAAGCACTTATTAAATACCTGCCTGGAGATCTGTAGATTCTGAAATCACAATGAGATTAATTTGTTTCTAATTCAAGAGTAAAACTAGGACAGAGATTGTTTCATACCCAGCTGTTATACTCTCTCTGCCTGTTCGGTTCTTGAACCCAAGCCATTCGTAGAAGATGTCTGTCTCCTCCTGAAAGTGAGAAATATTAGATTCATAAAAGGATGCATAGATAAGAGATTTTGATCTCCATTTTGGGTAATCAATACATTATACTTTTTAAAAAAGCACTGATTTGATTAGGTTTTTGTACATCTTTGCAATGTATACACTTATTCTTCACAATTGGGGGGCTGTTTTGAAATAACATTCTTGTGTGTCTCCATTCCTGTCTATTTACACAAGTGAGCCTTAGACATTAGACAGCTGTTATGGTACATTAGTTTCACAGATACTCGTACCCAGAGTGATTACACAGTTTACAAATTTATATGATTTTGTTTGACTGATTCATTAAGCCTATTTTATTACATAGCATACGACTTACCTCATATTTGTGAAGAAGAAAGCTGTCCAGATGTGCCATTGCAAGGACACAAAGTCCAGGGATCAAAGACTGAGAGGATACATGCAGAAAAAGAAGCATTGGCAACAGGACAGTTCATTGAACCATGTGTCCTTGTCCACAGCTGTCTACAAATTTCACTCTGTCTTTACCCTTTTCCTTTATGTACCATTAGAACACAAGAAAACAGCATTAATTCTGGTTTTCCGATTGTTGTCCAAGGTGATTGGTCAGATGAGGAGGTCTTTCAGCATGAGAGTTCTAAACTATTCAAAACTTTAAACATATGTCACTTTTTCAACCCATTTCTTAATCTTCACTCCCTTTCAGAGAGACAGTGAGATCAGGTAGCCCCTACCTATAACACTATTTGTATCATCCTTAAATATTTCTTAGTAATAGTTGACAGCTACATATGATGTGCAGCTTTGTTCCTGCATATGAATATTTAGATGGTCTCTTTTTTGGGACTTTTTAAAAATACACATCTCTAAGTCTAACCCACAAACTAAAAATTGATGCTCTTATATTATGCTTATGTTAATAATGCAGGAGCTGACAAAGCTATTTGGAACATGATGGTAATGGTCTTTATTAAGCCTTTTGGTGGGTTTACTGTTCCATGTGACATGGTACTGTAATGTTTCCATCATGGCTATCTAATTTCAAACCTGCTGAAATCCATGTACAAATGGTGAATGTCATACCATGTTAGTCATACTACAATATACTGCAAGAAATTACAAATGTAATCTTCATGAACACTTTACAGTTTGATCATGCAATACCTGTACAATGTAAATAAAGTGCTATAATACCAAACCATGATCTTTTTCTTAATCATAAATTAATTTCCTCTCAACTGAGTCGTGTGAGGCTCCCATTTTTAAAAGGTTATTCTTGAGCGAGAGCCAATCTCTCTGATAGGCCTTGTAACCTACTGTTAATCCTGATGAAAGCAACCCTGATCAAAGCACCATATTTATTTCTTTTTTTCAGTTGTTCGATCGTCAGTTCAGCAACTGATCTCGAGTGGCTCGACATTTCTCAACTAAAGTTGCGTTGTGAACTCCAGGCCTACATGAGGCGCTAAAGAGAGGAGTCGATGTAGCATGCTCTGCTATCCCCTAGAGGTGGAGACCAATTTGTCAGTCGGCGTTTCTGATGAGTAGGAGGGAATAGTAGTTAGCCAGCTACGTCGGTTGGCAGAGGAACTGCGCGCATACCAGATATCTAGCAAGCCGAGCTGGAGACGTGTTCCTCATTTTGCAGTGGAGCTGCACGGGGGGAAAAGTTAGCCGAAAATTTACGAACATGGCAATCCGAAAAAAGAACAATAAGAACCCGCCTGTCCTCAGCCATGAGTTTGTCATCCAGAATCACGCAGATATTGTATCATGTGTTGCTATGGTGTTTCTTCTCGGGCTGATGTTTGAGGTAAGTTCGGAAGATTTGGGATGTAAATCCTTGCCTTCTTAGTTATGGGTGGGTTATTTAGTAAACGTTACGCGAATGTTTGTCTTTCAATAAGGCAGGGAACAAAAACATGAATGAAATTAGCTAGATGCGAGCTGGCTCTTTCAAGATGGACCCATTTCCTTTTTAACGTATTGCTAGCTAGCTAGTTAGCTGGTAAGTTTCAACAGGCGTTTGATCTAGCTAGGTTTATATTTATGTATGTCTTAGGCGCACGCTAGCTATTCTAACTACTGAGCTATTCTCGCTAGTAGCCTACCTTTTAATAGTTGTTCGTATCTAGCCACCGCCACACTTTTTAGAATACAAGGTTGAGTTAGTCATGATCTGTGACGCAAGGAAGTAGACCCTGATATGATTTAACCAAGCTGGTATTGTTCACTTAGCTATCTGTCTTTTTAACTAGCTAACTTGCTAGTTATTTGAATAAATCATTGCATAGCCGACAAACTCCACCGAAACTGTTACAGCCCTTGAAGGTGAAGCAGTTTGCACAAGGAGCGTGTTTGCTTGTCGGCAACATTTGTAGCTAGCACGGCAGCTAGCCTAGGTTATATTGTGCTCTCAGTCCAGCTGGATACTTTCGCTCAAATCAAGTGTTACGTGGCATTCACTGAGCGATTGAGGAGGCTGTCATCATGTAGGCTAATCCGTTCATTGGAAAACGGAAGTTGGACGTTGCAGTCTATGGTGTGGTGGAACACATTTGCTCGTTTTCTCACACCGTGGTTTATTAAAGGCTACTTATATTTGCAAGGTGTTGGTATTAAAATCAGCGACAGAACCAGGAAAAAAAAGAAACGGCTAGAAATGATGCATCCTGGGAGTTGAAGTTTTCCTTACTCAATAGCGACACAACGTGCTCAACATGTAGAGTACAGCTCCCAGGAATTGTCCAGATGCACGTTAATTCTCGTCATCCAGATTAAAAGAGCAAATGCCTACCTCTTTAACTGCATTGACTGTGCCGTTAACAAAGCCTGGTTACTTTTACCTGTCCTGACCCGAATAAATATGTTTTAACAGCTTGTATTTATTTCTAGTTTTTCTCACCATTCACTAACTCTTGAAATACTTTTATTACATGTCTATGGTGCAGGACGTCATAAATTAAAGCTATAGGTAAAGACAGCTGTCAATGTAAGCAGAAAGTTTCCCTAACGTTACGTATTCTTCTGTGATACAGGTCACTTCAAAAGTTGCGGTTTTGTTCATCACAGTCCAGTATAATGTCACCATCTCCGCAAATGGTAAGTTTCTTAGGTAGTTAGATAACTTAGATAATATCTGAACATAAGCGGTTTTATGATCTCCTTCCATTGGTGCTGGTTTGTGTGGTCACTGTCATGGTATCAGTGTGCGTTTGTCACGTAAGATTATTTCACTGAATCATTTTGTCTTTGATGATGACCTTTAAATTTCTGTTTATTTTAATGTAGTATAGAATACACTTATCTGATTTGCCTGCTGGGGTTAAAATGACGTGGCATTATTTTTCCAAGTTTCCTGGAAATGTTTGATAAGTCAAGCTTAAGTAGATTCTTTTAAAGTGAGACTATTAAAGTTGAGTATGAAACATGCTGGTCAAAAACACTCCATTTTTTATTCTCATTGATCTGCTACAATGATTCCTCTCCCAGGTAGCCTGACATAAAATAGAATCTTCTATTAACTTAGCTGGTACCATTATCAAGGCCAAAGCACAATAGTTTATATTTTTACATTTCGCCCATTCATACAGTTGGATATAGTATGCAGTGCTTTGGGTTAAATACCTTGCTGAAGGGTACAACTGCAGCATTGTACTTGTGTTCAAACCTGCACCCTTCTGGTCACAAGCCAAGCTGCAGAACCACTGCTCCACATGCCTCTTGGCAGATAATACTTATACTTCCAGTTTCTTAAGAACAGTTGCGTAATGCTTTTCCCCCTTTTGTCCATTTAAAGACAAATGCCGTGTTCCCACCAGAATCAACTGAAATTCACGAGTGCTGTTTTTAGAAGCCATTCGAAAGGTGATTCTCACACTATTAGGAGCTCTCTGCCTTTGTTGTTGCTATATTTAGTTTGCCTGGTTTGTAGTGAAAAAAGGAAAGAGGAAGAAGCATGCCAAGGCCTGCTGGCAGAAACCAGGTTGAGGTGCGATACAGGCCGTTCCAGTCACATATTTATCACGGCCTTCTAAACTTCGATTTCAAATGGCATCTGTGGAATTCTGAATCATTTTCAGTTGGATGCTAACTGAACAAGGCAAGCCATGCCTGGGAAAAAAGGTCTAATTGCTAGGTTTTTGATACAGATGTGAAGCTATGTCATGAGAGTCTAAATATTATATGGAGAATATAGCACTGTCTATTCCTCTGTTGTGCCTCTGAGATTACTCTCTCTGTTGGACTGCCACTCCATTGAAGGATTCTTTGTCAGCATCTGCTTTGCTTTTAACGGTCTATATTGTTTTCAGCACTCGAACAAGCTGCTTTTAGAGAAACCGGTGTCCAACTAAGCCAAGGCCTATTAACTTGTGGTGTTTGTGTCACTCTCAGAGGGCCCAGATGAGACACCTGTGAACTACTTCCATCATGGACTGAAGGACCTGGCGACTGTGTTTTTCTACATGCTGGTGGCCATTATCATGCATGCCATCATACAGGAGTATGTGCTTGATGTAAGCGATGTCACATTTGTGTTACGTGGCAGTATAATTTAGTTTCATTACCACATTGTTAAAACGTTGTATTTCCTTGGATAATCAGTTTATGCTGAAAATTTAAGTAGCTGTAATTTGAACCAGATGATATGTGTGTCTTGCTTGTACTCCTATAAAGAAAATCAACAGGAAGATGCACTTCTCCAAGACCAAACACAGCAAGTTCAATGAATCTGGTCAGCTCAGTGCCTTCTACCTCTTCTCATGTGGGTGGGGAGCAAGTATACTGCTGTCAGTAAGTATGTTCTTTAAGTGTTTTTGCTTGTGGCTCTGAATTATTTTATTGAAGTAAAGTAGCCCGGACATTTGCCTCCATGGCATTTGATTTCCTAGAATGACCAATATGATTTAATTCATTTCTAGGAAAACTTTGTGTCCAATCCTGTCAGCCTATGGGAAGGCTACCCTCATACCTTAATGTCGTAAGTAGTTAGGCCTAATCCCTTTACACTGATTGAAAAAATAGTAATGTGAATAATTACCCATATTAAGACCAGTTGGATTCCTGATACACTGATGTTTGATGGCTGACATCTCTTTTTTCTGGTTGTGCGAGTTTCCTTTGGAACCCATGAGTTTTTTGTGAGACTTCAATTGCATGGCATCTAAGAAACCATGCAAATATGGTTCTGTAAAGTAGATAAATCAGGAAGCTATCCTTATCAATAGAAATAAACTGTTCAGTTTATCTAAATCACATGCGTGCCTGTTACCAGGGGCTGTTTCAGCTTAAGTAGTGCCCTCAGCAACCTTTATAACAACCATTAGTAATTGTATTCCAATGCAAACTTATGTAATTTAACCTGATTTTTTATTTTAGATTTGTTACATTAAATGTTTATTGTGTGTGTCTATAACACCAGGTTTCAGATGAAGTTTTTCTACATCTGCCAGCTGGGTTATTGGCTACATGCTCTGCCTGAGCTGTACTTTCAGAAGACCAAGAAAGTGAGTTTGTAAGCTTGACATGTGCTTTTAATACAGCTTGTTTTGGGATGACCGGGACAAATCAAACACTGAGGAAGGCTGACTTCCTATAATTGTGACCAGACACAATTCCTATTCCCAGTGTCCATTGTTTGTGTTAACTTTGTTTTCGCTTGTCTGAAAAAATACCTCTTCACTTGAGAACATGCCTTTAGAATTTTTTTGAGGGGGTATACATTATTACCGTTTGAAAGCAAACATTTGCATCAAAAAACAAGTGAATCTCACTCCAGATGATTAAAATTTACAGTCTCGCTTTTGTTTTTGTTGTACAGGAAGACATCCCACGTCAGCTGGTGTACATCAGCCTGTACCTCGTCCACATCGCAGGAGCCTACATCTTAAAGTATGAGCTTGCAGAGTGTGGCTCTGAGTGATGCGCTGGGTCTCTGGAGGTGTGCAGACACAGTAACTGCTGGTGTTCTGTGCTTTGCAGCCTTAATCGCCTGGGTCTGGTCCTGCTGGTGCTGCATTACTTCGTGGAGCTGCTCTTCCACATCTCCCGCCTGGTCTACTTCAGCAACGACAGCCGGCAAAGCGGGTGAGTACGGCCTGGGCTCCAGCTCAAAGCTGCGTGTGGAGCCGGTGCTGACTGCGGGCGTCGCCGCACGGTAATGCATAATTCGTCTCTAACACATCTGTGATTGTGCATTGGGGGGGGGGGGGGGTGCATGTATATGGCCTGCTTCACATCTTACTGGTTTTATTTTGAAGCATCTTTTTTTGGCATCAGTCCAGCGAATTGCGTGCTCACGTTCTCTCAAGCACGGATGTCTTGTTCACGAGAACATAAAAATGAGCTAAACCGAAGCAGTAGACCTGGGCCTGTTGCTGTTGAAGGCCGAGTGATGTGGGGGGGGGGGGGGAGTGGAGTTGAGCCTGTGTTTACTATGGAGGTCTCATGTGCGACTGTGCTGCAGGTTCACGGTGTGGGCCATCCTCTTTGTCCTTGGCCGGTTGCTCACCCTGTCCTTGTCTGTCCTCACCGTGGGCTTCGGCCTTGCGGGGGCCGAACAGCAAGGTCTGGATCTGGCCGCAGGAAACTTTAACGTGCTGTTTGTTAGGTAAGCTGGGGGAAGTCCGTGTATATCTGCCAGCTGTTTGTTGGCATTTAATAGCAGATTCAAAGGAGACTGTACGGTGAATGAACAACAAATGGATGTAGGACTTTGGTTGTGTCTCCTATGAACATTCATGTCAGTGTTGAGAATGACCGTGTTGCTGTTGAACTTAATTTTTATGTCCAGGATTTTTTTTTTTTTTTTTAAATAAATAGATAATGATTTCTGTGTCTTTGATTTGCATTGTGACTGAAAGGAAATATCTTTCCTGCCCAGGATCACTGTGCTGAATACCATCTGTGTGACCCAGGTTTTCATGATGTGGAAATTCATCAACTTCCAGCTGCGCAGGTGGCGAGAGCATGCACAGGCCCAGAGCCTGAAGAAGAAACCTGCCCCTGTTAAAAGCAAGTCTAAGAAAGACAAAGGTGGGTCAGAGCTTTCTCTTAAAGTTAACAGGGTGTCACACGTCTTCCGTCTTACACTGTAAATTCTGTCCCCACCATGGCTGAACCGAAGTTCAGTCACTAGATGTCATGTATTTCAGCTTATGCGTGTTTTCCCAAGAAACAGACTCTAGGTAGGTAGGTAGGTAGGTTATTTAAACAATGGCATCTACCACACCTCCCACTTAAAAGATAAGGTGCATCCTGACACCAATATTGATGTGAGATCTGTTTGATTTGTTTGCCTTTCGTACTGCATTGCTTATAATGTTTCAATTATTACCAGGGAAATAGGTCAGAACAAGTGTCTGCCTTCAACAAGCCGCCTCCCATTGAAAAACCTGCCCTGAAATATTCCACAATAACTGACATGTGGGATACTCAAAACTGTATAGCTTGATTTTACAGTTCTGTCATGTTAATTTTTATTTGACATTTTATATTAAAATGTTTGGTGGAAAGTAATATTGTATATAGTTAAATCAATGCTTTGTGCTGGACAATTTGTTGTCACTGAATAACATTCTGCTATTGGTCACTGGCTGATTTATACGTGTTACCTATTATTGACAATCGTCATCATAAGGAGTCAAAAAAGGGCTATAGACCTTACTGAAGTCATCCTTAACAGACCGTGTCATATCAAATGCTTCCTGAAATGGAAATGGATTTTTATTGGCTTTAGAGTATTAATCTATTTAAAATGGTAATAAATAAAAACTGAGTGAAATGGGGGGAAAAAAGGATGATGTCATGCAATAGGTATAACCTGCTCTGAAGCAGCATGATATATGTGCTGATGTTTGTTGACAGTTGATGTCATTACCTAACTTGGCAAATAGTGCATAAATTTGTGATTTATTGATTTGAAGTGTCATTCAGTCAGCACTTCACTCTACATATTGTATAGAAATATTTGATTTGATTTACCATTTAGTCAATAGCTTGTCAACCCTTTATCAGTCTTTTACAGAGGAGAGATCCTCTCCAGCATTTCACAGCTGAAAGCAGTTTCTTCATCATACTCATTTAGCCTTAGCCAGGGAGATTTGCTGTGTGGCCTTGGAAATTAAACTGATCTTGCTGGCGCATGCAGTCTGAAGGACAGCCTAATTTAATTGACATTCAAATGAATCATGCATTTTTAGTTTGCAGCTGCTTGTTCGAGATGCTGAATTTATAATCGCAGAAAGAAAAATGGTGGATGGTATATAAAGGGAGGCAGCTTGTCAGTGAAAATTACTGAAAATGCTGTCAAGTAAGCAAATGCTGACCATGTCCACTGCTGACGTGAATACATTTATATTGTTTTATACTGAGCAGAAATTGTAATTGGCTAGCTACATGAATCAACATGCCATAATCCAGCAGGTAGATGGCTATTAGGGTTAGCTGGTAGCATGCCTCTATCATGCCTTTAATACCATATGCATTGAGAGATTCCTATTTCTATCAAAGCTGGCCTAACGTTCAAGTGATTTGTGTTTAACAAGTCAGTGCTTAACTGAACACTCTAGAAAGCTAGGTTCATGGTGTTATTTATCAGGAGTTGAACATGTGGCATGAAGATGTCTATCAAATGTTAGCGCAAGAAAGGTAACCTTGTCAACACGTGTCAATGCAGATTGATTCCATCTGGCCTGCCCTGCCCCTTTCCCACGCTTCCTTCATCAGACAACCCCAACAGCCATTCATTCTGGTTTGATCAAAGGCCCATGATAATGTGCTCTGATACTGTCAAACAGTAGTACACAACTTAAAGAAAATGTAAATGCAATTCTGTAGAGCTATCTGATTTACCCCACTAGACATATCAGGTGTGGCACTCTTACACATTTGTAGTAAGAGGTATGTTATATTGACTTGGTAGATGCCATTTGGTTGATTGTTTCCTAATGTGTTTCTGTGGTAATTGCAGCTAACGGAGTGAATGGAGCACTGAGCTCCAATGGAGCTGACTCGCCAAGAGCAAGGAAAGAGAAGTCGTCTTAATCTGCCCTCGACCCCTTCTCCAGAACCACAGCCAGCCTTGTCATTCCATAGCTCATCCACTTTGTTTGTCTGCAACTCTTGTAACAACTGCAAGGACCCAAACTCATTCGGCTTTCTTTATTTTTTGTTGAACACCAATCTGTGACTCTGAAATCATGACAAAAACTGTGCCATTGTAGAAAATTGAGTAGAAGTGTATTTAAAAGTGCCTAACAATACATATGCTGTACTTGTACGGATGCTGAAGACTTAATCTTTCAGGAATAATATTGTTAAAATTCAGTGTTTTAAATCTATTTCAGATCATGTGTGATGCCATGCTTTTTCTCAAGTTCAGTGGATACTTTTTTCCACCCTGTTATATATTTGTTGCCCTTAATAGAAAGCGGGAGTATCCAGTAACCATTTTGCTCAAATGTATAATATTAATGCTCTCCAGGGACCATTGTTTCAACTTTATTATAACATCTTCCTTTTACTCAACACTCAGACATCATATATGTATTGTTTTGAAAATTGTTAAATCAGTGACTAGAACAGCATGTAAAATGTATAATTAGCCAAGTATAAGTTCTCTTGAGCACATTGTCAGCTGATGGAAAACAGAGGGTATAAAGGCCTGAAGTTGTCCCTCACTTAATGGGCTGACACCAATTTCCTGGGCACCACTGATGCATTTTTATGGCTCCTGACAAACCCTAGGATATGCACACGATTGATGCCTGTTCATAGTTTAAATTTTTTTGTCAGCTAACCTTTTTATTCATTTTGTTGAGTAGTGCCTTCCAAACCAGTAGAGGGCCCAGACCATATTTACAAGTTAATGAAACTTCCAGGGACAAACATTTCACCAATAAATCTCTTCCCTCTGATAAACTGGACAAATTGCAAGTTTAGGTTAATTTCCCAAACAGGAACAGGAGACATCTATGCACATATAAAGAACTGAATGCATCCTGTTGTCAGCAGTAGTATTAATAGATTTACTAGGAATAAGTATTGTCATTGCAGCTCTGCCTGATGTACTGCACTGGATAGAGGAGTAGAGGAGACTTTAAAGGTGTAAATCCTGTACATTTGATTAAAATGGTTACATATTCTTTCAGTTAAGTTATGAAATCTACAGAACTAAAGCTGAATTTAAAGAATTTGCTTTAAATGTAGTATTTAGGAACCTAAAGGGAATTTGATGTATATCAGGGTTGGCATATACACAGACCAACGTTTTCATTTCCGTCTTGAAAATGTAAAATATTTGAAAATTGGTTATACAGGGACTGCTTTTTAAACAAATTGTTATGCACATCTCTGAAATGTCTGGTTAAATTATAATGTATAAAACCAAATGCACTCAGACTATTTCTTCATTGTATGCAGATTTTGAAATTGCATATATTTCACTCCTACAAAATTACTGTAGATTACAAACAAGGTGATTTCAGTTGCTCTTTAAATATTTTTTTATTGTCTGGTTGATTGAACACATCCATCACTCAAGAAAAGTAATGGTTGGTTAATATTTAGATTCTGTTGAGTAAGATTGATACCTGGGCCCTACCGGACTCAGAGGTCGGGGTGACCCGATAAAAACTTCTGCAGGCATTTGTCTCCTTGCATGGTGCCAGCCATCTGTGATCAAATTCTGCTTTTCATCATCATGAGCGCTGTCAAGAGAAAGGTTTACTTCAACAAATGCTCATATTTACAAGTTAACATGTGCAAATGCTCTCAAGGAATATGGTATGTTTGACCTGGAGTTCTGATTGATTTGTCCCAGGAGGCAGCGTCCATGTTGGTCATAATTTTCAAGGTGTTCTTGACTGGTCCTAATCGAAAATTTTCCAAGTAACGTGATGGAAGTGTTTTAAGTTGGCACATGGTTTGTAAATGGCGAGGTTGTATTTTGTATTCATCTGTGTTTGAGAGCAACTGGGGATCCTTTCATGAAATCCAGTTAACATGCATGTGTTACCTCCTTTAACCATGCGTAGTTATTACCATTAACATCAATTCTGTGTTGGCATTAGTTAATTTTTAGCATTTGACAGCAAGACAAACTATTTTGTTTTCATTGACAGGAAACTGACTGATCCCCAGATAAATCAAAATTAAATATTTTTGGTCAGCCATTACTTTTTTTCCTGACTGTCAAGACCATACAAGACTGTAATTTAATTTTGTAATTTAAGGTCTATATAGAAGTGATGTTTTAAGGCTAAATGTAAATGTTTTGTGATTAGAGTGTTTAGATTTTAAATGTATCAAGACACTTTTTTGTGAAATGGAACAGCCAACATCTTTGTTTGAATTTCATCACCAAATTGATACCCAGGAATAAGTGAGTCAGCCACCTCTTCTTATGACGTCAGTATTCAGAGATCTGCTCCACTAAACCAGATTAGTGTCAAAATGTAATAGAATATTAAAGACTGATTCAATGAACCATACTGTGCTACTTTTTAAATTTCTATATGTGTATATAGCAATCTGCTGATGGGAGGAAATGCTTTACCTTGTACTCAAATGCCTGGACAGAATATTTTCAAATAGAGATCTTTATATTTATACAATTTTGAAAATGAAGTTTTCTCTCTACAGTCGTATGCTAGGTAAAAATATTTTCAGTTGCCAAACATCTATCCTTGCACATTTGGGGGAAAATTGTTGCTGTTTGAGACATACCCGGTTCTTGCATGATTTTTAGACTGCTATTTGTGAATACTCCCTTCAGAGTAGGCCTTGCGTGGCGATGATGGAGTGAAAATGCCTTGTTTGCTAGCTAAAAACCAACCAAAAAAATATATATATATGACCTTCGGAATAAAGCTGTAAATGAGACGTTTATCAATAAAGTTCATTTATTCATAGCTTTGTGGTTTGATGCATATTTTCTGATGCAGAATTAACGTTGAAATGAAACAACCGTAGTTGAAGCGATATTAAATTGAGCTTATAGTAAAGTGGCCGTAAATTTTTATAATCTTAGAAACTGACATAGACTTACTTCAGACGTTCTGCCACTTTTTTTATGTTACTGTTAATTTTAAACAACATCCTTACTAGAAAAGGCTGCTGATAAACCCACAGAGGAATTGCTTATTTCAATGCTTATTAAGATAAAAGAAACTGTTGCCATGCAGTTAGCAGATCGGCCTTGAGGTGAATGATGGGGCAGCCAGTGTTGTTAATTTCCTTCACTTATTCGAACGATCTTCTCTGATAGTCATTGTTGGTAATACAATATGATCCATGTAAGATCAATATTCAGAGATCTCGGAGGTATTGCCTAATACTAATGCAGTCGTTTTGCCTGATACATATCTCCAATCCGTCTATGAATCCATCAATGAAAGTGATTTTGTACAGTAATCAAAGCATGATACTAATTTATATTATCATTCATGAAGTGGTACTGGTGAGGTGATACAACTTGAACTAAAATCATGATACTCCCTGACATATGGTTCAGCGTCCTCTCTTGTTAAGTAAGAATCCATATGGTGGCGCTATGGTATAGCTTTGTATCGTTGCTGACCATAATAAATGCACTTTGCTGGGTTCTGTTTAACCTTTCTTGTACGTTCGAATTGCGTTGCGTTTGGGTCACTTTTATCGATGTTAAGTTTAATGTATTTCGATAAAATGGTAAACGAAAGAAAGAAAACCGCGATCAAAATATCCACATTATAACATCGTGTGCGTTTATGGAAGTCCTCTAGACGAACTCTTCATGGCCGCGTTGAAGACAACCTAAATCCCGATTCTTGCGTGTTGCAAAAGCAGATGCGTTGGAGTGGTCAGTGAGTGATTCTTCAAATTGAACAAATTGCAGCATTAAGCAACTATTGAAACGGCAACAAAGTTCAATCGCCCAATTCACACTGGATCATTGCAGATACGGTATCCCGGCGTGGTCAGCTACTGTGGTTAGCTAGTCCCTACCATCGTATGAAACGGCGTTCTACTCCGTGGAATTCAAGACTAACGTTAGCTTTAACTTTGGTGTTTTGACAGAAGGGGAATAAATCATTGTCAAGTGACCCAGGTAGGTTCATTTTATTATTTATTAATTATTTTTGGTATCTCGCATGGAAGAGATGCAAATGTCTTGAGTCCGTGGTGTGTTGACATTTAATCGTTCCATAATATCCTGACAGATGCAAGCCACCAAGCAATCTCTTGTGTTTGCAGATTGCTCTGGTAATACCAGAGATATGTAAATAAGAGTGTTGAAACACCAAGTTACACGGTGGTTAACACAGGTCAGTTTAAAATACGACAGTTTCTGGTTAGCCCCAGTCTAGACACTATAGGGAATAATAAATAAAATACTGCAGATCTTCGGGAATGTATTTTACATTTACAAAGTCGCTTTACTGTAATCAGTGTGGTCACATCACAGTATGAAGGGGTTTGTTGTGTACAAGCAACCTCTCACCAGCATTAACGCGAACGCACTGATAGTGACCTATATAATGAAAGCTGAACCATTGTTGCTTCACTGGTTGGAAATTCTTAGTCCCCATTTCCTGTGATCACTCCACACCTTTTGTACTGTCACGTGAAAAATAGGCAAAGTAAATACTTCTAAGTCAAAGGAATCTACAAAAATCGACATGGCATGTCATACTCCAGTACTGTTAGTGGATAAATAAGGTGCAAAACGAACTATTTTTGGACACCACGGTTGCTTCATTTTATCAAAATTACGAAAGTCACACAAACACACTCAGATATGCTTACTTAACCTAATAATGTTGTACAACTCTACATTTTACCATACCTCAACCTGCACTTGCTCTTGTTGGTGAAATTCCTTACTTCCTTGCATCACTCTGCTTTGACAAATTCTGAAAAGTTATAACCTAATACTGACAAGGTGTATACATTTTGATTAACATATTGAGATTTGAATGGGTAGTGCTTGTTTGTAGTATGTTAGTGGGGTGGGGTGCTTTGTACAACTTTAATTAGAAACTGAGCTTAAAAGTTCTTGCACCATTGCACATTTCTGTATTTCCTGATTTCCAGGCTGGATCTTGAAGAATGTCAAATTAAAACCTTCAGACCTAACAATATTATGAATTCTCTAGTGAATGTCACCAAATGCTATGTACAAGTCTGAAATCAAAATTAATTGAATGGATGTAGCATTCACACAGTTATCACCATTAGAGGTAATGATTAAACAACTCTTGTTGAAAATATGAGCTGAACTGTGTTGGTTTCTCTTTTTGTTATTGTAAAATTCCTTTTGCGATTGTGGTTTGTTTAACAAACTCTTTGTAGCTCCCTGGCATTTTCAGTTACTCAGATGACTTTCTTGGATCTGCCACAGTTAAGATGAAACAGTCATCATTTTGCTTATTCTTGATCGGCACTGCAATGGCAAGTTGTTTTTCTGAAAGCTTTTATTTCCCTCGCGGAAATGGTTTGTGACACCCACATTTGCCTACTTCTCCATATCTTCTCTATTTACCATCGGTACCTTTCCAACTTCTCCATTTACCACTGTGTGAGGGGGATAGGCCATTCTGTGTAATTTTACTTTCACTATCAAACGAAAAAGTAAGGAGTGTTTTGTTTTGTCTCCTCTGAAGGTCTGCTCAGCTCTGCTAAGATGTGTGTGCTTATTCAGGGAGATAAACCTTCATTCATTTTTCCTCATTCAAGCAATGTCACTTCTACGTACTTTGTGTTTGGTGTGGGTGTGTAACAAACAAACAGCCTTAGTGGTCTTCTTTTGCGTGGTTGACACACTGAATTGAAAGGCTGTAGCAATGGAATAGGAAGGCTGCGGAATAGTACACTAAGGCTGCCCCCGTTTGCCTGAGTGGCTTCCTGCTACAGCAGGGCAATCAGAAACCACACACAGTCTTTCTGGCATGAGTCCATGAGTCAGGTTCCAGAATGCTCTACTAGAGGTTTGTGCATTGCTCATTATTGATTTCATTTGGTGGAAAAGGAATGATTGTGATGTATTTTACCTAGTCTATCTTTAATAGCATTGCAAGTATTTATATCAACTAGGATTTGAGATAATAATCTGGATATATTTCATAGTACAGCCCAGGTGTAAAACCTATCTTTGTAATCTGCTGAATGAAGAAGTCTGCTAAGTAAATGACCATCTAATAAATTATCTGTAACTTTGTTTTCTATGTTGTCAACCATGCCATACTCACATTTTAACAGCCGGAATGAACTAGAGTCTTGAACCAAGATGAACATCTGTGCAATATTAACCAATGAATCAAATAAAGCTGATTTATCTTTACAAACACACATGCTGTTAAGAGTCAGATGAAAGTGCATGTGCAGCCAAACTCATTGTTGAAAGGAGACACTGCAGTAAAAAAGGACCACCTTTTTCCCTTCATTATCTGTCAGAAATTAACATCTAGCTTTAAGACAGTTGCCAAAGCTTCCGTTTTTGATTTGCAAAGGCAAAGACTGCAGCACTGCTGTGCAGTATTGCATGTTGTTAGACTGGGAGTGTTTTGCATTTAACATGATATTATGCAAAAAAATTCATAGGCTAATGTTTTGTATGGGCTTCACTGAGGACAGAATTAAATGTGGTAAATATGTTTGTAAACAGACATGAGGAATAATTAATATCCCAACACGTGCAATGCTGAATAGTGGACTGTGATTTGTTATCAAATGTATGTATTCATCTTCAAGATCTCTGCAATGTCGACATGGAATTTTCTTTAAGGAAAAAGAAATACTTTTAAAACTCCCTTGTACGGTGCCTTGAGGATTGTTTTTCAATCCTAGATACTAGGAGGCTGTAGTCATGGTGACTGGTAGATTGATCCTATATATAGCAGCTGACACCATAGCCACTTTATGTTTGTCTGTTTTTTCCCAGTGCTCTTCTGAATTACACAGGGAGTATATTGGGCAATGCATACAAAATACCTAGCCAAAACACGGCAGAATTTGGAAATGGGGATGGGAATGGATGTGCTACTTGATGTGATGCCTGTGCCTTTACTATATGCAGTATCTGATAAATGTGTGTGTGTGTGATAAAAATCCATCTGAACTTGAATATATTTGATCTCCACACTTTTCTGTTTACATATTTAAGTATTATGCTTTGCAGTGCACCATACTGTACACATTTGTATACCTCCCTTTCAAAGATGACACAGCCAAACAGTCTGATAGTGTACTTCATATAATATTGCTAATGCTGGTGGCAAGTGCTGAGTTTCTTCAATGATAAACAGTTACCCGTCAGTTGAGAAAAATTCCAAGTTACAAAACATGTCAAACCATTAATTATGGTAAAATACAGATTTTGATTTTATTAAAGGAAGAATTGAGAATGCGTTACTTAAAGCCATTATTGATTACCAGCAGGTCTTTTGAAAGCTTGTCAAATGAAAATATTTAATTTTTAAGATGTGACCCCCCCCCCCCCCCCCCCCCCCCAAAAAAAAAAGAAAATGGACGAAAGTAGATAATGCAGCTGATTCAAATAATATAGCAATAATTTAAACTTACTGGTGTGCTTTGTGAAGGCTTTTCAGCACATTCGATGCAGACTTAACAGTTAATCAAACCCTGGAAACCTTAATGTAGACTGTACTAAAAGACACCTTAATAAAAAATGCCAATACCAATTAGCACAATAATAATAATAATAATAATAATAATACATTATTTTAAAATTACTAGTTGTTTTATACTTGTGTTTAATCGGCATTTTATATTGACTAGCGATTTAAAAGTTGCTGCCCTGACATTTTTTTAAGATCGTGTTCGATTTTTCGTTTTAAATAATCTCTCGCGATGCGCTGAAATTTACACTTGTTTTTGCTTTTAAAGTAAAAAAAAAAGAAGAAAGAAAAGCCGCCGCTGATACGTTTTCCAACCATCGCTGACTGTCTCACGAGGTCTCCTCTCCCAGAGAATGCTTGCTGTATCATCAGTTTGCCTGTTTGCTCGCCGCAAGCTTGCTGTAGTAAATGAGTAGATAGACTGGTGCCCTTAGTGTGTGGGGGAGGATTGCTGGCGAGATAAACAAGCAGAGCCAGTCATCACCAGGCATCAGGCAGTAGGAACATGGCGGCGGCACAGTTAGCAATAGTGCTGTTTCACAAATCCGAAGGTCAGAGCCGGACGTAACACACGGGATTTATGAGAATACAAGTCACAGTAAGTCTCGAAATGCAGCTCCTGGCGTGCTCTTTCATTGTGGGGGGTTCTTTCCGATGTTGTTTTTGCTGTGCAATTTGGTCCGGAATCTGCGAGGGGTCCAGTCTGTTGTGTGGCGACAGTGTCGCTGTGCGTGTGTGTTAGCTCGCCAGCTAGCTAGGTAGTTATTTTTCCTGTGTCACTTCGGTTTCGGAGTGAGTCGTTTTAGCGCAGTGTGGTAGCCCCAAATTCAAGCTAGTTGTACTGACAATGTAGAACTTGCAGATATGCACTGGCATAATAAACAGCATTACTTATTGCTTTGTAATACTTTATGTTCGTATTTATTTTGGCTTTAGGGGGGAAATACAGAAGTTTAATTGGGTTAGCTGCGCCTGCGATTTGACTGAGCGTGATGGAGGTATTTAGAGGAACGGTGCTAGTGCTGCGGTATTTCCATTGTGCAACACCAAACGTGTTTAAAATCTTCACGAGGAGCACAGCTGAATCAAAAAAGCATGTGATCCTGTAAATGGATAGCAGTCGGCGAAAACCAGCAACACGGCGCTGAACCAGTCACACAGTATTGTTTTCTCTTGATCAATGAGTTTAGCCAGCAAGCTGTGGTGTAGTTTTACTAACTAAATTTCTGTGTCTGTTACTGTTAGTTAGCTCGCTATACCAGTTTATCGATTGTCTCAGCAAAAAGTTATAAAGTAGCTAGCTGAATGCAGCCCTGCAGCCTTTAGACTCGTGATACAGTATCATTTCAACCCCCAACTTACTCATCAACCTTTAAGGATGACGTGAAGCGGCTCTTTTTTTCAAGGAAAGAAAAATGACAGGAAGAAGCTGGCTTTTGATGGACAGATTTACTGTCCACTCTCTGTTGAGTTGCTATGCGATGACGCGCTTAGTGATGTTCAATTCCATAATCATGGGTTTCTGTTTACATCAGTTTTTTGATCTCGGCGTTTCTGTAAAGCTTTTAATGTAGCTATTATACAACATACATGAAGACTTTCGATTGCCTTGGTTTGCTGAAAGGCAGTGCGTTTTCAGAATGGATAGGTCACAGGTTGTTTATCAGCGAATTCTGCTCTTGTTTTGGAGAAATAAAACCCGCTTGTTTATTAAACAAATCTTAATTGTAGGCCTAGAATTTGTTTTGGGGTGATCAACGATTGGGTGACATGTGGAGATTTTAATAGCTAGCGCAAACTTTAATTCGCTTTACCTCAAAGCGAATTAAATTAACTCGTACTTATTTACGTAATCAGTAACTATTAACTATGTGAATTATTTTGAAATTTAGTGGAGGAAGCTGAATAAGGCGTTATGAAGGTAGTGATGTAATGTCAGATGAAAGTTTCACTTTTTTTTCTTGCGCCCTCGACGCTGAAAGCCATTGTAATTTACAACAATGATAACGTAAATTGACCATTATGCCCGCGTAGGCCCTCCCCTGACTTTGCCACCGCAGCGTGAGTTTCGAATGGTATGACTACATGATTCAGCTGGATTCATAATGAAATTATCTCAGCATATGAACGTGAAGTAAGCAATGTTTAAAAGGAAAACTCGCTCAGTGAAATAATGAGTTTTCTTAACGATTGTTTGATTTTGGCAAAGATTATCAGGGGAAATACTAAGCATGATCTAGAATGTTTTGGTATTCGTTTATTGATGTAATCGTGTACGGATTCGAAATACGCATTGTTTTCAGTGTGACTGGTGGTAGTAGCCTCCTAATGTGTGTTTGTTAGTTATTATCAAAAGTGAGGATAATATGGAGAAGGCAAATACAAACAGAATCTCTGGAAGCAAATTTTGTGCTCATGTTCCAGTCCTTGTCTTTATATATATAAAAATATGTTGAGTCCAGAAGATGAATTTCAGGAGTAACAGATTTATTTGGTCGTGTATTGTTATTTGTCAGTTAATTTGTCAACAGGATTTAAAACAAATAATAGCTGTTTACAGCTGTTGAGTGTAATTGTGATGGCAAATCATACAAGACAACATAAGCAGCTCATTTTGTAGCATTGCAGCCTGGCTAAGTGGACACTTTCATTGTATCACAACTAATTTGATGTTTTGCATATTCTGTGCTAAAGAGATTTGATAGCAAGAAAGGTAAGTCTCTGATTTTATGGAGATATTCAGGAAATGTGATTGTTTTGCTAAAGCAGACATATAAATGCACACTAAGCTACCTAGGGAATGGTGTGGTAGATTGCATGTAAGCAGAGGTTTGACACTAAGAACGGGTAACTATCAGGTCAACCTCACTACTGGGTATGTCAAGTGTACAATGCATAGAAGCTATGAAAAGCACAGATGGCCAAAGAACAAAGGAGGAAGGGGGAAAATGGAAAACACATCGGGCTTAGCGGCGTTAATTGTCCTGAATATGAGTATGGTGGGCTAAGTATTTTCAATAGGTGAGAATTAAGTATTTCTTAAAGGAGAAAATACAAGTTTAAAGGTGGTTTAGATCCTGGTGTTTTCCTACTCAATAAAAAGCTTGTTTGCTAATACGGTTCATCCATATGTCATCTGTCATTTATCTTAAACTTGCCTAGTCATTAGTGAAAAAGAATTTGGCAATTTTTCTGACTTCTGATCAACAGTGAACAGCATTTTGATGCATTTACTTCTGTGTTGCTTTCATTTAAATCTAGTTTGCCTTGGGGAAGTTGTGTCATTAGTGTTTTCCACCCAAGAACTTCTGTTTGGATTCTCCAAGGCAACAGACGGCAGGTTTTCACCTCATATTTGCATCCATTCAGTTAAAAGAATATGCAGTTGAACACAGCCTGTTAGACCAGTGGTTTAGTTTTGTGAGAGGTGTTTGTAAGGATAGGTGACATCATTCTAACATTCCATTGGGTTTGTGTTGGATACCATTATGCAATTGCATAGCAAAAATTGCACCATATCTAGACAATTATCTAGATGAAGTTTTTCAAGGTTTTGAAATTCAGGCAGCTGTCAATGTGTCATATAGTTTGATAAATGAAATGGTGAGGTCACTTGTTCAGAACTAGAAATATCAGTGCTAAAGATTAAGATGAATTCAAAACAAGTCTGAGCATGTAAGAAGTTACTTGCAAAACAGTTTCTCTGCAATTTCAATCTGTTGACAATTTACCAGCTATTTACTGCCTGCTTGCTGACAGAATAACGTCAGGAAATAATGGTAAGTCATGGTTAACATGTATTGTATGGAACCATTTAGCAGTAAAAACAGGCCTGTGAAATTCTATGTGACAGCCAAAAAGATTCCAGTTAATTCAACTGTAGAGTGTCAGGGCAGCAAAAAAACCTGTCATTTCTGCTTTTTTTTTTTTTGCTTCTTTCTCCCTCAAATCAGGCATCAGCCCTACCTCGGTAATGGACTTGTTTAGAACACAGAATTATTTAACTGTAGTGCCACAAACAAACAAAAATCATTTAGACTTGTATGTGGAAAGACAGAGTGTTCAATTCACTTTACAAATAATGTTTGTTAGTTTCTATACAGTGTGCACCGAAACAGGAAAATGCACAGCGACCTTGACCTTCAGTGAAATGTTCATATTGCAGAGTAACAGAAGCTTCTGTTTGTCTTGTTATCATAGCGCAAGAAAGAGTGTTGGTTGAAGTGCCTTGAGCTTTGCTCAGATTCTGCTGCATGGTCTGTGTGCAGACCTGTGCCTGACCTTCGGATCCGCTGTGGTATTTGCGTTGGATTGGATTGCTTAAGCAACATTGAATAAGGTTTTACTGTATATTGAACCGCTGATGAAGATGTTGGAAATTCTTCAGTCCCCTTAGTAAAATTCAGCTCTTTCAAATTACAAAAAATCAATACATTCTTATTTTTAATTGAGATTGATGACTCTGTATAAACAAATGCTAGCTGGAGCTTGTGAGTGGTAGAGGGGTCACCAACAGTTCAGTTGAGGCCCTGTGTCACCAGGAAATGAATTCCAACCATAATGATGACCTTGCAAATATTAAACCTTGCTATAAGTTCAGTACCTCAGTAAAGAGGGCTTTAGTGAAGGAGGTATGGTACAGAGGTTTTGGTATAAGACACAGCAATGAACACGCCAGGCATTCAGCTTGTATTTCATCTAATTACAAAGACTGTGTAGATTTATTTTGAAGAATTTAAGTTCCAAATCCTAATAAAACCCTAACCCAACTAACTGGCGTTATATGTGCGTGGTAATGATGGGACAGTTGTGTTGTCACAGTGTCAGGCTGAGTCAGCACAAGTACAGGATGACACCTGAAACAGGAAGAAGAGGGGGCTTTAATCCTTGCAGGTGGTAAACTGAGTGTGGAAACTGAAACAGGCATGTAACCAAAGCGTAAGGATGAATTAAAGAGGAACTCTGGTCAAAATCAACAAACCTGTGTGCAATAATAAAAAATAAAATGTAGATCCAAATTTGTATTGATGTCCTGGTAATATTACTGAACTCCCTAATTTCCTGGTTTTAACTGTGCAGAAGTGTTTGCGCCACTTTCTAGCCCTGTGTGCTACCCCATGGTTGGTTACTGATTTTTGCACTGACTGTGCTTTTATTACCATTACCCTGTTTTTACCATATGGTTTACGCTAACTTTATCAAAACAATGCTGTGTTGTGTTTGCAGTGTTGTTAGCTTGGCAGATATTTTCGAAATGTACCTTTACAGTAAAGTCATTCTGTTAAGTTTGAATTTTGTGATCGATGGCTATCCGTAATACAAGGTAAAATGTCTTGTGCTTACATAACCATATAGATCATAGCCTAAGTCACCACTCCAATGTGTTACCTACAGTGTGCTACTATCAATTGAACAAACTGGTTAAACCCGTTGAAGAAGTATTTATTGGAGAGGGTAAAGGACTAGATCCGGGCACAAAGTCAGGACAGGAAGATTGGAGGCTCGCATCCAGTGTCTCATTCAGCACTAGTGTACCTTGAAGTGCATTTGTGGGCAGAAGATGTAGATTGGTGCTTGATAAGTGTAATGAGCCAGCTATGTGTCTGTGTCACACAACTTTTTTTGGCACTCAGGGAGCATTTTATTCATAGCTATACATTGTAAAGCATCAAATTATTGATTTTGATTCCAGTTCCCATCAAATTAGTCTGTGCATAAAACAAATGTAGAGTATTGAAATTGGACCGAATATTTCTTTAAAACATAGAAGTCCTCCCATAGTTTTAGATACGAAACATACAGTAATGCTCACAAAGTAGCTGTACTATAATCAGTTTTGATTTCTTAGTTTATTGACAAAACCATACAGTATCTTAATCTATATAGATTTAAAATTTTTCCCCTAATTTTTTGGCCATTAATGAAATTGTCACTTCATAATCACGGTTATAGAGGAATCACATGACCAATCAAAGAGCAGTTTATTTTGAAGAATGCCAGGTGTGGCTCATCATTTGGTATTTAGGTGTCTGGAACCTTGGTAACAGTCACCATATTGACAAAACTTGAGTATCTAGTTAGTACCATGTGAAGGGTTTTTTTTTTTATTTTGTTTTGTTAAATACACTGCTAGACATGTTAGCCAGTGGAATCACTTCAACAGCTAAGTGAGTCTTCCCAGTAGTCACTTGTGTAAGTATGTGTAGTTTGCTAGCTTTGTTGATTATTGTCGGTTTATTTGTTATATTTCTTTTTAGACCTATCATAGACCTCTTAATAGAAATTCAGTTTCAGTACAAACAGCAAAATTAGCTAGGTTGTTGGCAACAATCCAAATGACTGTTCATTAACTTACAAATGGGGTAAGACTGTGTACATCGGTTAATTGTTTAATTCTTAACTAGCTATTCATCTAACTTGCTAACCTCCCACAGCAGTTTTAACAAGTGACACATATAGAGGTTGAGCCTTGAGGTGATGGGCACATGTCTACTGCTTGATGATCATAGTTGTCTGGTTACACCATGACTCATTTTGTCCATTCGTTTTCTCACTGATGATTTTGGGGAAAAAAGAGAAGAGTCTAATTATTACTGGAGATTTTTGCTAAAATGATATGGATGTTTTTATAATAATCAATGATTAATATAAAGTACAGTAACCTTTGTTGTTGCTGTTGAAAGTACTGATTCAAGGCACAGCCACTGTGGTGCTAGTGTATTAGACCCAGTTTTGTCAGTGCTGTACCTGGCTGCTGTAATGTTGCTACTGTTAGGCAGGATTGTTCAAGTGTAGCTTGCTATTACATCTGTTACTACTACTACTGCATGAATGCTGTGAAAAGCCTGCATTTTGTCGCATGCAGACAAAAATTTATTTTCACGAAAGGATATCGTAATTACGTCGCCTTTACCGTTTTAATGGCTGTTTTGGTTTCGTGACGCAATTCAGCAGTGACAGTGAACGCTGTAAGTGAAACGAAGATCAAAAACTAAATACTTAAAGCTGTGCTGATACGTACAACAGACACAGAAGCAATTACGTTACTCTATTGTGCGCACAATGTTGCCTCGTTGTCACAGTGTCTAGGTGTTGGATGAAATTGCAGATGTTGAGTGTTCTTTTTGTCCTCCAACCATTTATTTGGTTAAAACACTATAATTACGTCTGCACTTCCACTAATTATGTAGGCCACAACAAAATATACCTTATCTGATGTAACCCTCAACTCTCCCTTGCCACAATGATAAAATGTTCTTATCACAGCACATGTATGAACTGGTGAGTTTGGAGTTAGTAGGAACAAGAGTTCTGATAAATTAGGCAAACAGTGAAAATGTGTATATTCAGATACTGTCATCGACTTTAAAAGTGTTGATGTGGAAAGTATGGCTTTAGTAAGTAGCATGGCTTTAGGGATGTTGTCTGTTTGGGTCCCACATAAAGGCTACAAGCAATGCAGTGGTATCCACTGTTGATGGATGAATACAGCTGAAGTTGAATGTGACATCAATAAGCAACACTATGTCAGCAGTTCCAGTGAAACGTTCCAAAGGCCAACTCCAGTTTTCCAAATACAAGCAGCCAATCGGCACACAGCTGATGGTAGGGCGCTGTTATGCTGTTTTAGTACCGATTCGTTAAAAGCAACACAGAATGCAAGCTCAAAATATTGATTCTGTGTCTCAGACCTAAATGTATTTCCCATACTCAGCTGCAGTAAAATTATTTCATTTCACATAGGACATTGTTTTAGTAATTTCCCCCTAAGGATGTATGCTGTCATGAAAATGTGCATTTTCCTCTTAACAATAAGTAATATTATTATGTAGGTCATTTTAAAAAGACATTAAGAGGAACTTCAAAGAGGCATTGGGCCGCCATTCCTGGTGAAATTACGCTGGTTCGTGTTTGTTTTAATAACCCTGAAAGCGTGCTGTACAGGTCACAAAGGTGCTGTTTCGCAGCAGCTTGGCACCTGCCATGTGAACACGTCTTTCCCCCTGTGCGCCTTCGTACGCGCAAGCTGCGATCTGCGATCGGCGACGAACGTCCAATGTCCTGCCAGCTCAGTCTGACTGTGAGGCAGGTTTCTGTGGCTTAGACGTGAGGATCTAAATATGGTAAATCCTCCGGTGGTTTCCATTGTCACATGACTGGGCTATTTCTCCCTGTCCTGTCAGATGAAATGGTGAGCTCACATGCAGAGTGAGCCGGGGAATCGTGTGCATTATTCGAACACTTCTAGCCTCATACTCATTAATCGTTTTGGCTGCATTTATGTATGTTTGATCACTCTCCAGTATTTGACTGAGATCACCGATCAATTACCCAGATCGGTGTTCAGATTCTCAGATGCATGATAATGAACAAAAAATGGAGAGGAAAGGGGAGTTGTTCTGTTCCCATCAATATTCATGAGTAAAAGCCTAAAAATGGTTAAAGTGACAGATAATTCATTGAAATTGTTCATTTTCCTGCGTGAAGGTGAGAATGGCAGTGTCATTGCAGTGAGTTATTATGTCCACCAAACTGATGTTTCAGTGCTTGCGGGGGTGGGGGTTATATTGTTGAAATATTCAGTTGTAGGATTGCAGGCCATATAATACTCAAATCAAAATACACACGTAACATACACAATATTTCACTATTTGACTATTTTTTTTAATCTTTATTTGATAATCCGATTGTGTCAGGGGTTTATAGTACAATGCTACCTCAACATACACACTTGTTCACCGCCGGTTGCGCCTCAGGAACAAATGTCTACCAATAAAAAAAGTTCAGCTGATAACATCAACTGTGTAATGCCAGCAATGTTTTCTTGCCAGTTTTAAATTGAGATAGCAGGTGTTATATAGAGGACCAAGTGTATGATATATTGTGCTTTAATAATATTGGAAATGGGTCTCAAATGACACTCCAGTAAATGACTCCTCTAAATTTGGTCAAATCGACCAGTCATGTTGTTTCTTTAGTTTGGGAATTGAAATTGGTCTGGAGACAGAAGTAACTTTTTGTTGTCTCTGTCTTTCGTTGAGGGAACAGCTTGATAAATGCTGGCCAGTGGTGCTGTAATTAGAAATTATTGCTAACTGGCTTCAAATCACATGGATCCTGACCAGGCAGAATGTCATCGAGCTGCGCTTGGAACCTCCTCACTGCAGAAAAGCCAATGATCATGGAAACCCTTCCTGGATAAGTTTTCCCGTGCTGTATGCCTAATGAAATAAATTGATAAAATAGTCATGTCAGATATTAAATTTGATATTTAAATTTGATATTTATTGCATTTAAAAGGAGCAATTGTGCACCCTCAGCATCGCACCAAGTGTTCCTTGAATAGTATTGCATGCACGCCCCTACCATAGACGTCCTACCATTGCAATCCACTCCATGCCATTGCTTAAATAAATGCGTAAATGATGTCGTCACCAAACAGAAATGATGTGGAGTGTCGTCAGCCATTTTACTCATGTCTGTATGGAATCTCCCTCCAACGCTCGGCAGCTTCAGTCCCCCTGCTCGACAGCTCCATCGCTGGGGAAAAAACATTTTCGAGGGGAAACATTGTTTATTGCATCATGGTGAGTTCCAGTAATAAAAGAGGTCTAGCTTTAGGATGACATCATTTGGAAATTTGAAGGCTTTAACTGCTCTTCAGCGGTAGGCCGCAGCGAGCCGGCTGAGGATCGTTGCAGCCAAATTGAGTAATTGTCATCACTGTCTGCTCTCACTCCAGCGTCGTCTCCTGCAGGTTGTTTTGTGTGGTGCTGAGCACGAGCGTGTGTAGTGTTCACAGGCTCCATTATTATGGTGCAGGAGAAGCATGTCAGCAAAAACAGAGGAAACCCGGACTGTTTGTAATGGCACAAGTTGTTCTCTCTGCTAGAAGAGCCAGCTTTTGCTAGTCATATTACTTTGTATTCCTACCTTGTTGGGTACCAAAGATTATAATTGACAATATCCTCTCGCCCTTGTCAGATGTGGGAAAACACGCTTAGTGTTTCTGTTGTGGATTAATGAAACTTAAATCAATAAACATGACTGTTATATTCATATCTTCATCTTGTATAATGCCCCTTCTCATAAAAAAGGAATGTTTTGAAGAGTTCAATATCATTTACACCAATGAAGACTGCGTGTGGCCACTGTAGCACCTAAAGGAGATTAAAGAGGAATCCCACCTGTGATTGGCATCTTGTGGGGAGCATTCATTATGCTGTCTGCAGTGTGTTTAGATGTGTGGAATTACAGCAAGGGGCTCCAATAGGAGGAAAGCCGACTTTGGGAGTGAGTTGTTATGGAAACAGTGGTTTGACAGAGCTCCGGTCGCGGTGACGGATGAGCCGTAGTATAATGACCAGGTTCATCCCAGTGTAGAGAAACTGGGGTTGCGTTTCTGCTCGAGTGCTGTGTCCTTGCACCGAGAGCCCTGAGCACGTAGGCCCTGTCTCTCAGAGCTGAAGGCCTTCCGCCCCCCCCCCCCCCAACCCACCCCACCCCACCCCCCGTCTAATGGGCCTCTTTATGTAAATACGATTGTATTTAGTCAGGAGAAAGCAGAGCTCCCGTTACACTGCAGCTGCAGGGAAGTGCTCTCTGGGTTCATTCGTATTGGTCATCTGTTTTCTGCTCTGATGTGCCAGTGAGTGAGAAATGCATGAGTACAGTCCAGGCTGGAAGGCTCGCATGTCTTTATGACAGAACATTTTCCCCTTGTAAGAGGCTGGGAACTTTATTTGAAACTGTTTGTTATCAAGTCAAACTAATGATAGAAACAAAATGATTTTTTTGTCATGCTGTTTTTGATATCCTCTGCCACTGATAATGTGTTTGGGCTAAAGCTTTATTTCTACATGGCCGTTTACTTGCATGATCCTGCAACATTGCAGACATACATCTCCATAACTTCCTTTGTTTCCAGTATTCCACCATATGCGTTTAGTAAGCCGTTTTTATGCGGCTCAATACAGCAGTAATTGAGATTCAGCATTGTACTCGGGGGTGTAGTGTCCCAGTTGGGAGGCAAACCAAGCGAGCGCACGGCTCCCTCACCACATTACAACATGCTGGTGCTCTGATGACGAAGGTGCAGCCTTTCTGTGTCGGCAAATAGACACGCCTTCCACACTGAGCGGACGTTTTCACAGGGTTTAAAGGAAGAATAATTGCATTACATTTGAGTAAATTGATTTGGCTGTACCGCCCCAGCTGTTGCCATTGCCATGCAACTTTTTCCCTTTCAGTAAGAACGCACAGCAACCGTTCTGCTCCTCGCCTGACCCGCCGTAACATTGAAGCTGTGCGATTCATGTACAAAGTGAAACTCGCAGCCATCGTAAATGAATTGCAGTTGGTTTAGGAGATATATAAAAAAGGCTATATATTGTTGCACAGACAACAAGTAGCCTTTATAAAGTTTGAATGGCATCTTTGATTTTCTTCATTATTACATGGTAGGTTAGCATCATGTCCAGTACAGCTGCTTTTTCGGGATTATTGTGGCTGAGATGCCTTCCTGAAACTTACCAAGGGGGGAGTCTTTGACCCTTGCAGCACAAACCTGCACAGAAGGGCTCAGGTTCTCTTCTCCTCCCTACAGGTTGATACTTCAGTCCCCCTCCAAATGTTGGCCCGGATTTAAAGAACAACAACCCGTAATCAGATCTTTCACTCATGATTTTAAAAGCAGTTAAACAGATCACACTGGCTCGCAAGTTACACTAGGAGCAATGTGTCCTGTCCTTCCGTTGAAGATTGGGGGGGCGAGTTTGCTGGGATTCCCTGGCTGGTGGGGGCAGCGTGTGTTTTGAGTGCAGCCTTCCCGCGGCCGGTGTAGGCGAGGCTGACGGGCACAGCGAGATGGCGCGCTGCCTGGCGAACGGGACCTCACCGCTCGGCTCAGTGACTGCGGCAGTGGGAGAGAGCAGTGCTCCTTACATCGCTGTCTCTCGTATCGGGGGCTGGGATCCTAGCATGTGCTTGGCAGCTCGCCGCGGGTATGATCCTTGGCAAAGATCACTGGCTCCAGTTCAGGATACCTTTTTTATACAGTTGCGGGGAGGGGGGTTACAGCCAGTCCAGATATAGGGGAGAAAGTCTGATTTCAGAGGTTACCAGCAGGTTGCCATAGGTTTAATGCGAGGCTGAACAGCCAGGGAGAGGTGCGATTCACTTTCACAGCATAAACTCTTTTGGAATGTGTGGATTTAGTTTTAGGCATTCTTTTCCATGCTGTTGTAAGGACTGTACATGAGCTGGCATCAGTCTGACGTATTTTAATGGCTGCTATCTGACATCGTGGAATGGACACAGCCTTTAATTATTCTGCTTTCGTTTTAATCCAGAAGCATGAATGTTTGAATATTGCTTAGTCTGATCTGTACTGTATTTACAAAATCAGATGAATGTTACTGTTTTATGCCATATCCAAGTCTGTGCAGTCATATGTACTGGAAGGAAACATTAATTTTGAATGTTGATGGTTTTACTACATACCCTGTCATTCCTAATGGGTGCTGTCAGATGTAGGCTCCTTTCACGTACACCCACAGCAGCTGAATGTGCCCCTGTTTGTGCTCCTTTCTAATCTGTTATGGCTTGAGATGACTCTGAGGGATACACATCAAGCCATCTTGAGAGGCCACTAGCATCTTGCTTTCACACTGTACCTTAACACAAGGGACTGAAGCGACACTTTGTCACTCTCGACAGTAATATGCTCGTGTAAGTAACCAGGGACTTAGCAAGAAACATTTGTTGGGGGGAGAAAACAGAAGAGATAATTTGTTGCGATTTCACAAAACGGGCAAGATTCCTTTAATACAGTCAGGTTGGATTTGCCTTTAGCCTGCAAAACATGGAATGTCAGAAGTAAACAGTATCATTTTGTTCATTTTATTTGGTAAGCATTACACATACACAACCACAGAGTTGTGTGTGTGTGTCTCTGTGTGTGTTTATATTAAAGGGTAAGTGAAAACTGGCAGTCATGTTAACATCTCCAGGCCTGTGATGAATAAGGATGAAAGGTGGCTTGAAAGTGCTCAGCCTATAGATGCTCAGCATTTCTACGGCTGTGAGAGGAGGCGGGCACAGAGTTCTTTTAGTGTACAAGATGAGGACTCTGGAGGGTTACAGACTCTCAGTTGTAACATGTTCTTTTTGCCCAGGCCTCATTACCATGGTAGCTTATCAGATAAGCTTTCCTCGAAAGTACTCTTCTGTTTAAACAAACAAGAACAGGGAATTTAAAAAAAACAGGTTAATGTATTCATACGTTTTCCCCCACCCCCTCTTCTCTTGGTGTCCAGTGATTTAATAGGTAGTTGTGGAGCCGTTGCTCATTTCTGTACTGTTGCTTATAAAAATGTTCCTGTGATGTTGTGTAGAAGTAGAAATGTTATCATCGCCCTGTATGATATGCTATTTTATCGCAGACTTGTTGGCTTGCACTTTTTCTTGTCGTCAGGTTAGCGTCTTTGAATTTGTCTTTCTGTGTTTTTCCCTACTGTTGTCAATAGTGCAAGCCTACAAAACAGGGCTTGCGCTTATGGCATTAGTTTTAATGCGTCAGTTGTGATTGTACCGGCTACAATCTGGTAATGTTTTTGTTGTTGTTGTGTTGGTCATATTTTTGTTTCTGCTAGTAAACTGCATATCTGATGTGACCCGATGAGAGAATGCAGTTCCGTTGCTACGTGAGGGCCCTAACGTTCCAGTATGGCATGTTCTCTGTGTTACTGACTGTCCCTTTTCCAGGAATGAAATGTTTCAGCTGGGGCCCCCGGTCCCCCTCCAGATTGTCCGACCCACTGCTCAGGCAGCATCCTTCCTGCTGCAGATTGAACGATTTATTACCCGTTCACTAACACAGTAAACTGGCCCACTAATTTAATTACTCTTTTATGCAGCACAGTCTGTGATGGAGATGGAACAGGGGAGGGCCCAAAGCCTGCGCTTGCTCACTGTTTGTGTGCCGTCGGACTGAGGAGGGTATGGCTGGAAGGCGCAGGTAGAGCCACCTCTGAAGCGCTGGGGTAGCTCTTTTGGATGCACGGTGACCTGTCCACAGCGGGAAGTGTTTTTAAGGATCGTTTTCTGTGGTTCTTTTATTCATTTATTCACGTGGTTGGTCAAAAGCAAATTCACATTACTTCTGGTTGAAGTGTTTGGTCAGATAGCAGGACCTAATAATTTTCTCTAACGGTATTAGCTTGCATACAGTTTGCAAAAATACTGGTGTTGATGTGTGAAGAATTTTTGTATGAACTCAAAAGTGTGGCCTCTTACAAGTGTAGCATCAAAACTCACCAGCTTGGTGGTCACAGAAGGTTTCCCAGAATTCAATGCTTTGTAGAAGAAAGTAGTCTAATTTTACACTAATGCCCAGCTGTGACAGACAAGGCTTGTGTTCCAACAGATTTGTGATAGTTGGAGTGCGCTGCGCTGTGTTTATTTGAGTATGAGTCATTAGGAGAACTTGGCTTCCTGTCACGGCATATCCTTTCAGTGCTTACAAACAGATCCAATGTCTGGCCAGTGCCACTGTAGCTCATGGTATGTTTCACGTAAATTGGGCATAATCACACTCCTCGATACCATAACAGTCGGAACGATCCAAAGTTTCTCTCCAAACAGCATCTGTCGGAAACCATCTCTCCACATGGTTAGAGGCGAGTGTCCCAGAGAGCTTGTGGGAGGTTGTAGTTGTGGTTATTCACATTGCAGTAAATCAAAGAGGAAAGTAAAGCAGTCGTGTTGGGGGGAAATGAGAAAGTTGGTCTGTGCCGTAATCACGAGGCAGCACTGTTCTCAGCTAGTTCGCTGCTAGTGACAGAGCGGTCCTCACTTCCCGTACTGTCCTCAGGCTTACCTTCAGCTGGGGTGGCAGTGATCTTTCCTGTCTGTTAATCAGGCCATGAAATTGAAGAAACCTGTGCGAATTATCAAAATACCGCACCTGCGATTTCATTCAGTAGCATTCTTTTACAGGGGCATTGTTTTGGAACAACTAAGTGTACTATAACTTTTACATTTTGGAAACAGTATTCATTTCCAAAGGAGGCCTGCTTTTTCGTATCGGTATAAAGCAAGTATGTTTAAAATGCAGCTGGGAGCCAGTCATACTACTGAAAGAATGCCTTCAGGTGCTCTAGTTGTTTAAGAACATGGAACATGTACCGACAAAGTAGAAATAATGCCGGGTAAATCATAGCTCCGTGCTTCCTATGAGAGGGAATTTCCACAAGCTGAAAGGTACTCCCTTGCAATGACAGGCCGCAGAAGAGTCTGAGTATCACTCTGAGGCTAGGGGTGCCGCCACTTCCACAATGTGCTTTTTAGGCCCGCCGGCTCCACGCAGTTGTCCCCCTCTCCCCTCCGGTGCCGGGCGCATTCTGCGGTGCCGGGAGGTTTGAGGCGCAGAGAGAGAGCCCCTTGCAGGTGATTACCTCTCCGGTCCCTTTTCATCTGTCCGCTCCAGCTACGTCTGTGGTTTTGGCACCTGGAATTGTAGGTCGTCAAAACAAATCCACGACTTTCCCATCTGGCACGAGAATAAAAAAACAAGTGCACATGTGAGAGGCGGGGGGGAAAAGGCCTGCAGGATTGCACTGTAAACTTGCCAGCGCTACTGCCTCTCGCTTTTATGAATCAAGACCATTTAAGTCCAATCTGGCACTTTCATCTCGGTTGCCATTAAATTGTGTCAACACACCCTGGGACTGCTACATGGTCTGTGTGCACAGTAATCCAAAGCAGATCCTGTGTGTGTGTGTGTTTGTGTGTGTCCCATTTATGGTTGAGAGTGTGTTTTCTGTGTTACACTCCTCAGTGTGCTCCTTAGCCGTGGGCTAATGTTACTGCAGCACAAAGGTCAAGTCAGCACTCCCTTAGGACACCAAGCTATCTAGCACAGAGGGGAAACCAGATTTTTCTGTTTGACCATCAGCTGTTTTCTCCCGACACACCTCCCCACGTGTGTTGTATGTTTCATGCCTCCTAGTGTTTTGGAGATGCGATGCAGTCACAGTGAATCCTCAGCTTGCCGTCAGTTGAGAACCCTTGAGTAAATCGTTTCATGAGGGGCTAGAAGGGGTATGCTTTTTCCATGCATGTAAGATTTTTTCTTCCCATCAGAATGTAGCCCCAATTGCCCAATGAAATGCAAACAATACGTGACATGGTAACAAGAGTAGTGCACTTACACAACATTTGATCTCTGATTTGAAGCACCACTCAAAGTGAGCTTGAAACCGTCCCAGAAGAAAGCTGTCACTTTGCTAAGTCTCAGTGTCTTGTCCAATTACGTGTCGCCCTGGAGAAACAGCAGTGTTCTTAATCAGGTAATGGAGGATTTGCGGTCATCCCTTGAACCTGTGCTGCATACACGCAGCAGAGCCGAACATTTAAACAGAGTGTAAAACGCTCTACATAGTGATGTTACGTTAGCAACCGATCCGAGTCTTTTGAACGGCTCTTTGGTACGAACGAAGGGATCCGAGTCGTACTTGAGAGCTGTTCATTTTGTCGTTGTGCCGTTCTTTTTATTGCGCTCATATTTCACTGCGTGCCCTAAGTTCAGTCAGTGTAGCATAGTGGTTATGGAGCAGGAATTGTAACTAAAGAGTCGCTGGTTCAGTCCCTGCTGTGAGTGAGTGAGTGAGAGAGAGAGAGAGATTTTGCCTTCTGATTGTTTAATGGCAGTTACGTTGTGAAGCACAAATACACAATGATATTAGGTCTGGCAATACGAGTGTCATTATACGATATGATTATTTCACAGATAAACCTAGTAATCCCCACACCCTAAAAGAACAACGAGCCGTTCTTTTGAATGGCTCTCGGAAAGGAACGGAGCCATAAGATCCGGCTCCCTTCAAAGAGCCATTATTCCCATCACTAACTCTACATCCCGGTCGCCTTTTTAAACACTGGCGCACTGCATTCAGCGGCACTACAACATGCTGCAAGCCACTGCCGTTTTTTGCAGATGTTTATGCAAATTAAGTTAAGAATGGGCACTTGAGCCATCGAAAAAAAAGGGCTCAGAAAGCCTCAGCCGTCAGATCATCCCCCGCCAATATGCCAGTGTCCCGTTCTTGTCAGCATCCCTAATCAGATGGTGGATTCCAGCTGACCACACTTGAGAACCAGACTGAAACTGAACACTGAGACCTGTGGTTCTCGGTAACGGAGCGAGAAGGGACGGACAGCCTGTGACTAGCAGCTGCGCCGAGGGGCCTTGTCAGGTCAAGCCCCTTCCGTGCTGAGCGATCTTTCTCCCGCCCTGGGAACAACACGGAGCGGTCCGTCAAAGAGACGACTGAATCACTGTGCTTCCTGCCTCCCGCAGGTTGGATCTGACAGGAGTGAGGAGGATGAACGGGTTTCGGTTGGGGTTTGTTCAACTTGCTGTTCTGCAGTGCAGCTAGGCAGTACTGTTGCTGCACAGAGGTGGGGGCCTGGGTCACTCACTGAAGTCTGCACTTAGCTCCCATTCCAAAATTTCACCCACCTGTCCTTGGATTCTCCTTTGCAAAATTGGGATGCTGTCTGGCTTTGGACGACATCATCATCATTTAGAACAATAGTGTCAAGGATCATTTCCCAAATACAAGGGATTTAATATGGCTGTTAATGGTAAAGATTCACACTCAATTAGAACTGTTGGCAGTTGTTGAGTAGCTTCAGTCCTAATTGTCCCTTCTGTATGGTGCAGCCAAGAGAATGGGGTTAGTAGGCAACATTGGCCCAAGTAAAGGTTATGTAACCTTTGCTAATTTGGTCTTGTGTTTTCTGTGTGTTTTTTTGACTTCCCCTGTAAGTGAACAAGCACATAGAACTGTGGGTAATGCCCGCTCTGCTCTTTGTTGCTGCTGTTCTGGAATCCCACGCAGTGTGAAGGGTCATGAGTTGGAGCTGCCCTTTGTCCTCTGAAAGGCTGCTCCTGGCTCATTGGAGCTCAGGGTGACATCAGCTCAGCAGTATTGGGATCGCTGTGGGACAGTCAGTTTGCATCAGGTAGCCATGTGATAATGGGCATCACATTGTTACAGGGGTTAGAATGTACATCCTTGCATTGAGTAGTGTGTGTGTGTGTGTGTGTGTGTGTGTGTGTGTGTGTGTGTATATATATATATATATATATATATGTTTTTTATCAGTCTACATAGTTGTTCTTAGATTTCGGATTGTCTGCAATAATTGCTTTGGCAGCGCTGCTTTTGTTTGTCCTGCCAATAAAGCACCATTGTATTGAATATAAGAGCTTCCCTCTGGAAGGAGCCCCTGACAACCCTCTGGCTCATTTCAGCGTTACAGTCGGCCGACATTACAGTTCCCCTCGCTGGGTTATCAGCCAGGGCGTGATCGCAGCTTGGCCTGCCAGAGGAAAGGTTGTTTAAACAGCATCGTGGTGAAGTGTTTAAACTTGATATCCTTGTTGACCGTCGCTTCTCAGATGCGTGGCATTTCAGCCCCTGCATTGCAATTTTACTTTCACCTCCTCCCCCAGTCCCTTCCTGATGCACGAGCAATCACAAGACTGGTTGTGTAACTTTTTGTGACTTGTGTAGTTTTTTTTAAAACATGTAGAAGTCACACTCTGCTGTAGCTGTGCCATACGTGATCTCTGAAGTCCTCTCAAGTTTCAGTCACCAATGATGTTTGCTTTCGGTTTGAAATAATTCACCCAGTTGAGTCATCTAACTATGACTGCATGACTTTGTTGCAGTCCACCGCTGCTGTTGTGATCGTTGTCATGTTAGCTGGTGGTTTATATTTTGTTGTAAAGAATGATACGAAAAACATTGAAAGCACCTGAAACAATACACTGAAAGCTCCTATTACATACCTTTACAAATTCTGAACTCCAAATGACACAGTAGGTAATCAGTTAAATAACAGGCTGTTCTTATATACTAAACATTCTGGTTTAAGTTTAGTTCTGGTGCTGTCATAATTCACCCAACTATATTGGCCAATAAAGATATGGATAAATGCAGGATCACGTAATAGCTGAATTCTTGTTAGCCTTTAAACTTCCTGCTTCCGTTAACTAGCTCAGAATCTGTCAGAATCCTCTGCTCATTAGAGTGAATCCTCTGGCACAGCACCAGCTGCATGCTGTCGGCAGGCCACCCTGCTGAAGCTATATGACAGTGACATTTCCATTAGACAGAATAAATTCGTGGAGTAATGATGAATAATCCTTACCTCCTTGTGTTTAAAGGATGAAAACATGGTTCTTGTTCTCTTGGTCTGGAGCGTAGGTAGGAGCAGTGATGGCCATAGGAGCATAGAGTATTTTAACCTTTGACCAGACAGCCTGGCAAACATTATGATGAATGCGAGTGGTAATATGTAGTGAATTGTGTTATTAAAACAAGGATATTGAATGTCCTTGTAGTGGTGTGTTTATGGGTCTTGTATGTTTGACAGGCATAGAGTCTGGTTTATACAAATAAGAGTGGCGGTTCTCAAAACATTACCACATTGTATTGTAGTTTTGTGGAATGCTTCACCTGTGAGTTTTATTTACAAAACAGCTAACCCGTTGGTGGGGTGCATGCCTCGGGGTGTGTCACATTCTGTCAGTTCACTGCAGCTATATGTGATATGTGTAGATACCAAGGTTAAAATATAAAGTCACTTTTTATCTTTAGCTAGCAGTTTCCAGAATAAACTAAAGCACGCCAGCCTTTCTGAAATGATTTTGGTCATTTTACTAATTAAAGCTATTTAATTTAATCTTACCTGGTTTGAAAAAAAAAAATAAAAGAGGGCAGTATAATAGATTTAAATAACATAATGGGTTAGAAATTATAGCCACATTTACAGTAATTACAGATACAATTATTGGACCATCTTACATTTACATTTATTCATTTGGCAGACGCTTTTATCCAAAGCGACTTACATAGGTTACAGTTCTTTACAATGTTATCCATTTATACAGCTGGATATTTACTGAGGCAACTGTGGGTTAAGTACCTTGCCCAAGGGTACAGCAGCAGTGTCCCAGTGGGGATTGAACCAGCAACCTTTCGGTTACGAGTCCTGCTCCTTAACCACTATGCTACACTGCCGCCGAAAGTTCTTCACAGAAAGTTAGCTGCTAAACGATTGAAGTCAAATGCTTCAACAAAAAATGACATGTTGGAAGACGTTGTTCAGGAAATCACTGGATTGATTAGTTAACAAAAATCAATGTTCTCTGGAACCAGAGTGAAAACATATTTTAGCTAGATTATAAGCTAAGACACAGCTGACCAACAAGGTGATTTAACAGCTAACCAGCAAAATATCAGTACCAGAGGAAGTGCACAATGGATTGCTTTCACAAACTTCCAGTTCCACAGTTTATGAGCACTGCCCCATAATGCAATGCAGCAGTGCCATTTCTTCTCCCAGACTACCCTTTGGTGTGAATAGTCACTATTATGCACAATTAGAAATGGCGATTGATATGGTTGGGGGCTGCCCTCGTCATCTGACCAGACTGATGGGTGTGAGTCTGAACAAGATGGTGCAAACGTGATAGCACAAAACCGAAGCCAGAAATCTGTTATGGCTGAATAGCTGGCCACATTGCGTACGTCAGCCTGATATTAATTCGCGTTTTCTTCAGCAGTAATTACCACACTGAAATCTCATGTCGGTAATTTGGTCAGAATGTCCTTGCTTCTTCTGAATTGCTGTCTTAAGTCCTGCAAAAAGCTTGTGTGTCACTGGGTGTGCGGTGCTAACACCCTGGCCTCTCTGTTACCAGCAGGGTTGCTTAGTAACATACATTAATCATAGTCTGGAAGTAGGCCTCCCTATGGCCGGGAGTGTGTCTGTGAAATAATAATGTGGGCAGTGCAGCCTGTGAGAGCCCTGGCGCGTGATTCAGTGCTCAGGTATTTACTGAACCCGTGTAAATACGGACGCTGACGCAGGAGAAGGGCCAGCAACACGCATCAAAACGTACCTTTTTTCGTGGGGTTGTAGATAATTGAGCATGCGTAGCAATCTCACGCTGTAGCTTTCGCACAGCTTTCAGCGTACAGTGTTTTGCAAGCACAATCATTTATTCTAATTATGCGATTGGTGTCGATTATTCTGTGAATTATTTGTTTTTATTGTTAATCAAAGAGGGTAAAGGGGAACGGGTTGAAAGTAATGATAGATTTAAAGGTAGTGTTCTGGCTTCCCCTGTTTCCAGCCTACCCACTGTCACTGCTGGTATTCGGTGTTGATGTCACAGCAACAGCACTATGCTGCTTCCATGTGGTAGATGGAAACACGTGGCTATAAAGATAGAAGAGTGAAAACACATGCTATGTGTTTTTTCAAAGCTAATAGGTAAGTTAACCAACATATAGATACAAGTGATATTCTTCTGCCCCGGAAGCATTTCACTGAACTTTGGAGGTGTGCTCCCACATCAGGTATGACTAAAGGGAAAACAATACGGGAAGAAACCTAACACCGCATACCGGGGATAGCTCTTATGGCGGATAGCTGTTATAGCGGCTATATCGCCCAGCCCCAATATGCGTGCAGGTGAAAATGTTGGTAATGAGCGTGGGCGCTGCATGCAATGTTGTTCATGGATGAAAATTCAGATTCTTAAGTGAACGTTGAAGTATGAGTTGTCACCTCATTCTGTTCATGACTGCAGATCAGAAGCGGAATTTGATTTAAGATAGGTGACATTACAGTCACAAAGGCATCCTGCCGTATGGAAAAGGTCCACAAGCCCGAACTCTTGTTTGGGCCACTGAGTCACGGTGTCATTAGCCCTGCGGATTCTTAAGACACCGGCCCGTAGTGTTTAGCTCATGAGAGGGGGCAGCACCTGTTCAAACAGTTAAAGATGTCAGCCTATAGCCTAAATACCAAAAGCTCAGGATTACCTTCTTTCAGCTTAAGGTATCCCATTGCTCTTATTAAGTGAATTGGGCTGAAAGCATGAAAGCTGTAACGGATACGGGCCCCCGTTTGGTTTTCATTGCGGCCTCCTATTGACAGCCCGGAGCTCACTGGATTCCCTGTTGATATGTGTAAGCAAAGGGGCGGTTGTGTCGCTCTGGGAATGTTATATGTGTGCTAGCCACTAAATGTGACAGATGACCCACTGAAAAGAAAGTAGATGCTGGAGTTTCATTTCCTCAAAACCCAAGAGCCCAGTTTCATGTGAAGACCAGCGGTCTCATCTTCACGAAACTCCTGACTGTTGGACCAGGTGCATTTTCGCTATACATCTATATTTAGATTTGTTTTAAAGGTCTATGGCATTCTGGCTTCCTGAATATTGCTTCTGACTATTGCCTTTTTTTGTTTTTATTGTGGGCTCTTACATTGCAGTTTTAGCCTGACAGAAAACGCTTTGAGCGTAACATGGAGTTTGGCTACTGCAGAGCCTCGATTCGATTGGCAGGGAGCAAGTGAAAATGCTGTAAACTTTTGACCCTCTGTCAGTGGCAGTGGCGAATATAAGTTTGCAAAGCACCTACAGATGGCAGGATTGTGAGGCCCATCCCCCCTCCTGCTGTCTCCCCTCCCCCTCCTGCTGCTCTGTGGCGCTGATCGAGTTACACCATGAGGACCAAGGAGGGAAGCACTGCCACTCCAACAAACGGCAGCACTGAGGAGGAACAGGCCAGTGCGGTCTCTTGCTGTCAGGGGCTCTGTGTGTGTGTGTGTGGGCTACACATGGGTCTATGTGTAGGGGTGTGTGAGTGTGTGTGTGTGTGCTACACATGGGTCTATGTGTAGGGGTGTGTGTGTGTGTGTATGTGCTTTGCAGAAGCCCAGTGTTTTCTACACCTTGCATCTTTTTGAAATACTAGGGCATATGCTGAGCATTTCAGAGGGACCAACAGCAGCAAAAAAGCCAACTGCATTTTGTTGTCTCTGAGTTTTCGAAGCACCCTCTGCCCGGTCATCAGAGCTGTACCCATCTCAGCGCCCAGCTCATTCTTCATGAATGGTCTTGGGTGACATTAGAAGCTGGTGTCCCTGAGAGGTTGTTGGAATGCTGTGTCACTCGCTTCCGCAAAGAAGTCAAGTGGCAATGTGCCGTTACGAGCCAAAGCTGAAGCCAAGACTGAGACAGTGCAACTAAAGCGAAAGTGTCTGATTGGTCCCGTCCAGAGCCGGACAGGCTCAATATCTCTGCAGCCACCGATCTGGTGGGCAGGCTGACAGGACTGGGCAAACCTTGTGACTCAGCGAAAAGCTGCGAAAGGAAATTCTCCAGAAGTAGCAGAGGGGTCACAGAGGCACATATGGAGACAAAGGGGTGGGGGTTGGTGGTGGGGGGTGGAGTCAGATTTACATGGATGGATTGGGACATCCAAGGCATTCGTTAACCAATACGTTATTGCAGAGCCAACAGCTCTGTGCTTGCATAATTGTTGTAGATGGACATTTTTTTAACCGTTTGTGACACTGATTGGAAGCAGATATTGTGCAGGTTGTAGCCCGCTGAGGTGGTAAAGATTGCTACATTTTGAGTGTCAAACCCAGGGGAAACGATAGCCAATTAAAGGATTTGCATGCAAATTCCTTTATTCTTCAAAAAGACATCCATGGCTTCTCAGCACGATTGTAAGCGTTTACTATGGAATAGCCTAGCGTTCCTTTAGATCTTAGAGGAGCAACGTGTTTAATCCTGGGATCAGGCAGATGAGCAAGAGCTGGTTTTTCCCTAATTAGGCTATTCGCCGAACGTAATTAAAAAGGCGTACTCCGTGCTCTCATCTAATAATTTTGAAAAATATCCCAGGAGGAAGCACAGGCCTGAGGCCAGGAGCGCGCTATTAAAATGCCTCACCGGACAAACGTTGATTGACGTTTGCCTTTTTTTCCCCTTTAACTGTCATCTTTTTTCTTTTCTTTTTTTTTTACCATAATCACTGCAGTGTCATTTTGTGCTTATTAACGGAATGAGCAAAGTTTATTTTGAACGTATGTGTTTACCCCCGGCCAGTCATGTGGGACACTGAGCTTGGCTTAATGTGGAAGGATTTGCACTGCGCCTGAATTCCGTTAAAGGGGATGGATTAATTGTGCAACTGTTGCACGGCCCGGCGCTGCCCTGAGAGAGCGTTTGTCTTGCTTTGGCACAGGAGGGTTAGCCATCCTGTGAACTGACTCTCCAAACAGATGCTTGGAGGCTGGATTTGAAGTGTTCTCGGCTTTCGAGTGCCAAGCTGCATAAGCTTCTTCATTACTGCAGGATACCTCTTGAAAATTGTCCTTTGCCCCAGTGGGCTTTCCCCCTATTGTGTGGCTGGAAATCAAAAGCACATGATTACACGAACAGAGCGCGAAAGGAAATAAAATGGATTCGTTCAAACTGATTAAGGGGGCTGTCCCCCCCCCCCAGAGCGCTTCGCAGCCAGGGGGCGCCAGTCTGTTCAGATTTAGGCCTGCCTCCCTTACTCCACAATTCACATTTCCATTCAATACAGTGACAAAATGGATTTCCATTGACCTTGAGCCAAATACACATCCTCAGCACAGACATTGGATTTGTTTTTGTCAATTGTCAGGCCTCTCAGAGAAAGATACATTTGAAACAGTGAAACCTTTCCCAAAGTACTGAATCAACACGCCAAACACTAAATGTTGAAAATGCAGATCTATACTGTTTTTTTTTTTTTTTTGTATTGTAACTAGTAATAGTGTTATTGCCGTTGTTTCATGACTGCTGCATAGGTGTGTATCTCCCATCTTTTTAGGCATGTCAGTAATCCGCTTGCTTTTCAGGAACAGTAAATCAAAGGCCCCTTGATGTACCTTGTGAGAGAAGCTCCAGTTCTTTTTTTTTCTTTCCATTTTTCATTTTCCAACCCTGCGTTTGCATGTTATTCCTGGGCTGCAGCTTCCACGAGGAGAACGAGAACACCCCCTGTGCCTTTAAATGAGGCCTAAAGCTTTCTGGTTGCAGCCCAGTGAGAGAGAGAGAGAGAAGGAGGAGTTATCCTGCCGATAGCAGGAAGGGCATACTTCAAAACG
The DNA here is from genome assembly GCF_013368585.1 of Megalops cyprinoides. Classification (NCBI taxonomy): domain Eukaryota; kingdom Metazoa; phylum Chordata; class Actinopteri; order Elopiformes; family Megalopidae; genus Megalops; species Megalops cyprinoides. The sequence continues at coordinate 16,985,918 of NC_050584.1, forward strand.
TACATTACACCAATGTGGGTAATGAGGCTAGGAGTAAGCACTGCTGCTTATATCCTTTTGATTTCCATTCCTCCCGGATATCTCTTCACGTCACTGTATTGCTTCAGGTGTACGCCAAACATACTGTGTTTGAATGGTTAAAGTTGCGTGTGTATATGAATCCTTTATGAATGTGGTGTCTGAATACAGGCATTCTCAGATCCACAGCCTGCTTAGCATAAAGATGTTGCCTCTTTGACACGCTGCAGAGGGAAGGAAACCCATTTCTGTTAAGAGCTGCATTTTTCTTGCATACTTGCCAGGTTGACAGACAGCGCTGTGTGTTTTAATGGAAAAACCTATTTGACAGCAACCAAACAGCAACAAAGAGAAAAAATACAGTCGAAGATCTGGGGGAAAAAAAGTAGAAATCCTTCTGACCCAGAACTGCACCTGTTAAATTTTCAGTTAACGCGCTTTGACTTTTTACATTCAGAGCCTCATTGTTCATAGTGATGTCTCATTTTTAATGTCACAAATCTGCTAATTCCAAAAGCCATTAGCAGCTCATCCCTATCTTGACTGGCCCACTTTTTACAAAAGAAAATGGACACATTGCTCCCAAAAATGTATTAGCTGGAAGTGAATTACAGGGTTTTGTAGCCGTCATTACTCTTGTCTTTTGAAAGGCATGATAGGTGTTTCCGATTCAAATGTGTGGATGTCACAAATACAGTAATACCACATGTTCTGTGTGGTTCAATATAGTTGGCTAATTCTTGTGGCCATTGAAGGAATATGCATAAAAATAGCAGCTATAGGGATAGGGTTCAACAGTGGTGTAGTGTTAACAGTTGTGTTTGTTAATAGTGAATTTCTGCAGTAATTACGCAAATAGTGCTAGATCTGAAACAGAGGTACACACGTACCATTTGGCGAAAAGACCATTGTCATTTCATACACTGATTTTCTCTGGTACTTAAGCAGTATATTTGTGTTAGTAATTTATGTACAATTGAGAATGTTTGTTATCCCGAATGAATGACATTTGATGTTTTTTTTTTTATTTTCCAGCTAAGCTTTTCATCTGCAGTTCTTTGAATTCATGAGTAATAGTTATTCATCCTGTGTGACCACATAGTGGGAGGTGATACAACCGCTTTTTTTTTTTCTTTTTTCAAAGCGCGCAATAGCGGAGAACTTGATATACCTGTTGTACAGTTCCAGTTTACCTTGGCACAGAACCTGACATTGTTTTTTTTTTTTTTTTTAAAGTGTGGAAGGCACGAGCAATGGAATGCACACTGGAAACTGAAGATACAACTTGATGTAGTATTCTGAACAGATGCCAAGTGTCAGACCTGCAATACAAACGCACAGACACGCGCAAATGAGCGCGAACACGTATCCACATAGTTTTGTTGTCCATTTTGACAGTCGTCTTTTTCATTACACGGCGAACGTCTATGGAAATGATCAAACGGACTCTCTCTGTGCTACCAGCGCACACTTTCACTTTGGTGGCCGTTGAAGCTCCCCACACCCCCCCCCCCCCCCACCCTGCTGTGGCTGAGCTTGAGGGGGGGAAATTTCCCCTCCGCATGTGTTGTGAGAATCAGCAGCGGAGAAGGGCAGAGAGCTTAGTGTTGGCTTGAAGCACCACCTGACCGTTGACTCGTATCAATTTACTCAAAAGCCGTTGAGTCAAATTGTCTCAAAAGCGCGGGCTCCTCAGCCGCGATGTGTCGTTTTGGGGGCGGCCCCCTCACTCCTCACAAGTTCGCCGGGCGTCCTCGGCACTTCCCTCATCCTGCGGTCTCCTGACAGGCACAGGCGCATGGGGATTCGCTCGGCGCTCTGGGATTGGGAGGCCAGACCCATCCCTCGTCCCACAGACGTCCCCTTTGCGGGAACTGCTAACAGATGTTGCTGACAGTCATTTCAGGAGGAGGGAAAAAAAAGTCACACCCTCCTCCTATTTTCAGTGAAAGCACAGTGAAATTAGTGTGATTTAAGCCAGTTATCTGAGTTGCACTTTATCATATGCAGAGTTTTGTGTGTGTGTCGTGTGTGTGTGTGTGTGTGTGTGTGTGTGTGTGTGTGTGTGTGTGTGTGTGTGGAAGGGGGGGGGGATTTCATAGACATGAAAGCACCAGAGCTGTTTTGAGTCTGAAAATCTTTACTCTCTGAAAAACTGTCAAAAAACGTGCCGTGATTCAGCCGTTCTGTCACATTTGCTAAGTTTTAGGTTGTATGATGAACAGCCTTTCACGGGAGGAAAGCTGATCAAAGTTAACATTCCTTTCCAAAGCGATGACATATTTCCAGAGTGTGAAGTGATTGGTGTAGTTCCAGAACACTGCGTGCTGTGTGATACATCATATTACCACCCTTACGCTTGGTGATTTCTGCTTGGAATCTGGTTCATTCAAAAGTGATCTTTATTTTCTATTTAGAAAGGGCCCAATAACATGCATGTGTTATATTTTTGGAAAATTTCAGCAGAGATATATCAAATAGCACTATGATTTCATTAGTTAAGCATCCACTGTGGGTTTACCCAAGAAAATGAAAGGAATGCAGCCAACACCTTGTTTGAAATATGTTGTGTAACCTGAGAGTAAATCTTAACTCTGCGTGTCTTCTTCTAACAGAGTGAAGTGGATGATGCCTAAAGAGAACCAAGTATTCCCCTGCCGCAGAAATGCCTTAGGGCTGTTTTTGGACTAAAGCCAAGGTGAGCTGGTCAAATGTTTGCTCAGGCAGTTACCTCCCACTCTCCACGAGCAGCATCACAGTAGTGATATGATGGCCGATCGTTTTCTTACTCTCCTGGCACAGAGTCTGGGGAGAGCAAGGAGGGCCACACAGTCCCAATTCATGACACCCTCCTTATCAGTTAAGGTGGCAGTTATATCTTTCCCATTAGTTTACAGACATCTTTGAGGTAATTCTTTTACACAAAATTTAGCTGTGTGCTCTGTGCGTCATGATTGGTTCACAGCTTTATCACCTTTTAAGCAGTCTTTTACCTTTAAATCAGTTTTTAATATTCTTCATTTTGAAATGTTTCTTACATGTATAATTTGGATGCGTTCTGTATTGTGGGTATGAATGTGATTGCTTAGCTTTGTACGTTTGAAGTGACTGTCACATTAGAATCTGATAAACTGCACGATAGAAACTGGAAAAACCTATCCCCCCACAGTTTGCCTATAGTGAAATCTATGATGAAGAAAGTCTTACAAGATGTGGTTTATGTGGGAGGTCTGACATCATTTCCTTTTGGCGTTCAGCTTGAGGAAGATGAATGGAGAATATTTCTTCATTTACAGTATGGGGCTAGATCCCTGAACAGTTACCTTAATGAGTCTTTTTTTTTTTCTTATCCACTTAACAAGCATTCACCAGTTTGTTTAACTGGGGAATTCTGATTTTTTTTAAAAAGGCTAGAAGAAAGACAAAGTACTTGCCTTCACTACAATTTGTGAAGAGCAGAACAAAAAGGCAAATTTTTACAGTGAAGCTTGAAAACAAAAACATTTGTTTGTGTATGTACGTGTGTGTGTGTGTGCACGTGCATGTGTACCTCTGTGTGTATATGTGTGCACCACGTTATATGCTCTGTTGCTACGAGGCAGCCATTGTTGCTGCTGTGTCATGTGACAAAAGAGCAGGCCATTATCTTGGTAAAAAGGAAACCACTTTTCTGAGCTAAGCGTCAGAAGCGAGAGGAATTTTCGAGTGCTCTGCCGGGCTGGATTTTCCGGGGGGTGGGGGTTGGGGAGGGGTGGAGTGGGGGGGGGGGGGGATTCTAGCTCATCAGCAGCTCGGAAAGGATTTGCATTGGTAGTTTGTCAGCTGCCATTAGAAGCAGATGACAGAGGAGATAAGCTGCCGTTTGCGCACGTCCTTGTTCAGCATGTGCTTCAGTTTACATCATGACAGCGCACTCTCCACCACAGAGGGAACCTCACATCGACGGTCTGCACTCCCCCCCTCTGAAACAGACCGCGGGCCCTGCACTGGAGCCGCGGGGCTGCGGCGGTCACGCTCAAGGGGGTGAGTGGTCATGAAAGCATAAACAAAGAGAAGTGCCTCTTCTCCTTTTTTGCGGCGCGGCCCTCCCAGTCTTAACTTCGCGCTGTGCGTCACAGTGCCTAGCCGAGCGCTTTAAGAAGCGAAGGCCGCGGAAAGCGTGGAGGGAGTCGTGCATGCGCGTGCACCTGTGTCCTCAGTGCGGATCCACCTGTTCCTCACTCTGCTCTCCACCTGTTCTCCAATGTCTGCGCTCAGAAGAAGAGTCCGGGAGAGAGCAAGGCTGTTCGACCCCCTGCAGGCCTGCACTGAGTCTTTGGGGTCAGGGAGGAGCTGCAGCCGACTGTTGCCTGCCACTCAGAGTGGGCCCACTGACCAGAGGAATTGTGTTTTAAGCTGACAGTCAGGGATACAGTACCAGTCAAAAGTTTCGACACAACTTTCTTTATTTTTACTATTTTCCACATTTTAGAATAATAATGAAGGCATCAAAGCTATGAAATAAAACAAATGGATTTACGCAGTGACCAAAAAGTGTTCAAAGCTGTCTTTTGCTTTAGATTCCTCAATGAATCTCTTTTTAGATATTTTCTTGGAAAGACATTCATGCAAAGACAAATACAGATAGCAAAGCTGATGCCAACTAAACAAATTTCAAGCATTTACACAGATTTCTTTAGATCAAAATGTCTTTGAATGCATGTTTCCCATTATCTTAATCAGGTGTGTCCAAACTCTTGACTGGTACTGTAAATGTATGAATGTACTAAATGTATGACAGTCCTATGCCTCAGCCAGTGTCAGAGACCTCAGAGACAAGGGCTGTAGTGTGAGATTGCATGATGGAACTGATTTCTATGCTTCATATTTTAGACTTTTTTTTTTTTTTTTTTTTTGAAGCAGCGGGCGGTTAGAGGTGCAGTTCCTTGACGCAGAACACCAGTAAATGCACATGCATTGGTCTGTTGTGACATGAGTCTGAGAGTGATACGTTGTAATGTATAATCTGAGGCAGGAGAGAAAGGGTCCAGTTCATCACAGATTGAATTCGGAGCACACAGATTTTGTTGTGATGGTAAGGAGCCACAGCCCAAGGAATGAGCAGAGCAGAGCTGCTGTTGATGGTTGGTTTTTTTACTTTAGGCTCAGAGGAGAGGGGAGTGTTTTTACTGGTAGGGCAGCTGGGAATTATGTAGTTTGTGTCCTGCTGCCTTGTTTGTCAGAAGTGTTGATACATCTGGCCGAGGTGTTGACGTGGCTCCACCGCTTTGACTCATTTTGACACAAAAAAAGGGAGCACCTGCTAGTGTTCTCACGCTGCGTCAGAACAGAAAGGAAGCGCGTTTCCAAACGCCGCGTAGACCACACTTGTTTAACAGCCGCCCATAAGTTACAGCCGCAGCCCCCCAGGCTTCAGAGACCAGAGTTACGGGGAAAAACATGCAAATGCAAAAAGCATGTCTCTCTTTTTCTTTCTGTTTTTTGATAGAAAGTCTGCTGTTGGCATCACGGGCCCTGCTTTGTTTCCACGGAGACTCCTTCAGCACTCTCTGTGCTCGATGTACAATCCTGTGTTTTGATGGGTGAGATTTTTGGTGAATGGACTACTCTGTCACATGATGTGTGATCTGTGTCAGAATGCCCAGGTGTGCGCTACGGGGCTGAACAAGCCTTTATGAGCTGACTCTACTGTTGACATCACTGTCTGTTTCAGACCACCAGTACAGTTGTAAAAATATCTGTTGATCCCTTGTGAAGGTACACTGTCACTCTAAGTTTCAACCTTCTGAAGACAAGCATTGTCATCTGGATGAAGTTAGTTATTTTATCCATTTCAAATTAACCCATTATAACGACACAAACTGGCTAAGTAAAGTAAGCTTTTCATTTATGTTTGCCTTCTAATTTCATTTAGCAAGTCAATACAGATGCTCATCATTTCTTCTCAAAATGAGATGTTTCTTTCATTTACTTGGTAACATTTCAGACAGCATCATGCTTAATCCCATTCTGTTAAAGTATCTGTTTATTTTGGGTGATATTATCATTGGTTAGGGGATCAATCTCTTCCTGTAGCGCTCTGTAGCTTGAGGAGAATGAGAGAATAGGTGAATTCTGTGGATGCACACACTGTGACTGTGTTTTGTCATGACCTCAGAGAGTTGTGAACTGTGTGCCTGTTTGATCCTGTCATTGGTTAGACCAATGGGATTGCAGGGTTTTTTCTCAGTTACTGAAACTGCTGTTTTTCCAGGTGGCTTCCAGTAATGAATGCACGTTTTTTTTTATTTTTTTATTATTATTGTTCATTTGCATTGAAAGCATGATAGCTAACCGAGAGATTCTCGACAGCGCTGAAACTGCACTCTACTGCTTAACAAACAGTGCTAGATCACAGGCGGCGCATTCCAACACATCGGCGTTAGAAACATTTAGGAAATTAGGAAAACCGAATAAATAGGCTGACAGATTGCCGCTTGTAATTAAGATGGTGCAATTTGGGAGGGGGGGGGAGACATTTTCGGTTATCGCCCCGGTTTTGTCAGTAAATTGATGTCGGGAAGCGGATTTCCCGCTGAGGTGGCGCTGAAGGGACCGTCTGAGGATCGGTTTGCTAGTCCGAGGTTTGCGCTGCTGCCTGTGTTGTCGCCACACAAAAGGCTGATTGGGGACGCGGACGTTCCGTCCCGGGCTGAAGGTCTTTGTGGTGGCCCCCTTTGTTCGAGGCCATCAGTGGCTGTGCATTTCACATGGCCAGATCCTTTGTAACAGCCTGCCGTAGCCTTTTAATGGAAGGCAGAGAGCATATGGAAGGGTAGACTGCGTAATGTGGCTAAGGCTGGAAGGGCCCCCCTGATTCAATTTAACCACAGAGCCTGGGTTGATAATAGGTGGCTCCGGCTCTAACTTATCGCCTTGTGGCATCAAGAGATTTCAGGCTGTGGCTGTAGTCTTGCTGTCTGCACACATTGCTCACGCCAAGAAGACAAAGGGGGATGCGTACATTTAACATCATGCAGATATCAGAAGCATAGATAGCACTGCATTGTGTACTGCTCTTAATATATGCAACACATTTCTCTAAGCTGCTCATGAAGATTCCCCCCATACTTAGAACCCAATGCGCAATGCTCAGAGTGAGCTAATAGTGAGTGTACCAGTTTCCAATGATGATCAAGGTTATACCCTGCAAAGGAAGACGAATCAACTAAGAATATCACTAGACAGTATTTACTCTAAAAACACTGTGTACTTTAAAACGTCTGTGTACAGGAAGAAACTCATTCTCATTTGTTCAGATTATTTTCCAATGGGGAATGCTTCTTAAAAAATGTTCTGGAGCCAGGAAATATGATAACAAAACATTATGAAACATCATAAAATTTATGAAAGTCTTTTTACTGGCTTATCTTCTAAACTAAAAAACATAGTGCCAAATTAATTTTCCTAGTGCACTATAAGTCCAGGTATGATTGACATGCCCAAGTACCCGGCAGAGATGGAAGTCAGTTCTTGACCATTGATGTAAGCTCGCTAATGTGTTTCTCCCATCATCCATTGTGAGACGTTTCTGTTTGTCGTACTGCATGTGCTTATTCCCCGTGTGACCTCTCCCTGCCCCTCTCCTTCTCTGCACTTGGAAGAAATTGATGGGGAAGCAGGCGGGAGACGTCCGGAAGCACATGCTCACAGGTTAACCTCATTGCATTTACTTTAGTGCCAAACAAGTCGGACCCAACCACGTGTGAAAGAATCAATGTCTGGCCGTAATGGTAGTAAATAAAAGTTTATCACTTGTGTAGTGGGATGACGCATTTCCATATCAGAACCACAAACAGAAGAGCATGTGATGGCGGGAGGCATGAGGGCGGTGTGGCCGCACCTGTATTGGAGACACTGGTCTCAATGAAGGTGCGTTCAAACCCCTCTTTTCAGTGACGCATACAGGGGTTACTAACTTGTTCTAACAGGGTGGGCGCAGGTACATCAGTCAGTACATATTTGCCCTCTTTTTAAAGCCATTTTCAAATTAGATGTGATTTTGTTCCTGGAAGCAGTAGGTGTCTTGTTATGCAGTGGACTTGTGTTGACACTGGGAGAAATTGACAGAAATAGACCCTTTTCTCAGTTCTCTCTGCCAGCCTCTGACGGCCTGCGCCGAGTAGCCCGGATCTACCATTTGCAGCTTAATGTGTTTATTATACAGTTCTTCCCAGTGGCATCTTGAAGTGGCTGTCAGTTTAAAAGATTCATGAATGTGATCAGCTTTCGGTAAATGGAAGTTGGCTTTTTGTTGCTGTCTGACGCTGGCACTTTAAAGCCATTATGTGCTGGTAATTGTAGGGAGAGCTCATGAGCGGGAGCCCCCTCTCCTTAGAGCTGCCTTACCATCTGGGACAGAGGCTGGAGACCGGGCCCAAGGCCCGGGAGGGGAGACCACCACGCTCCATCCCCCCCAGTCCTTTTGGTTTCCCACTCTGCGTCCCTCCCTCCTTCTCTCCCTTTCTGTTCCTCTTTTAGTCTGTCTTCAGTCCCATGCTCCCCCCACCAACCTCTCTTTTTATTTCTCTTTTTATCGTTTTTTTTCCCCTCTCACTTTCTCTTTATCTCACTTAGCAGTACTGCAAGTGATTGAGGGGAAGGAGCGTATGAACGAACTAAGTTCTGTTTTTTTTTTTTTTTTTTTTTTGATGAATTGGAGTGACAAGAGTTTTTAAAAATTTAACTTAAGCCATTACTCAAGATATTCAAGATCTTACCTCTTCACGAAACCTCCTATCTAAGCACACTTTCAAGGTGTAAATCTGAATCCTTCGATACTGGTCGGCTGATGGCACAATGGACAGAGGAGCAACTGATGGAATCTGACGACACCCAGACACATTTCTGTGGTTTTTCTGCATTTTACTAGTAAATGTTGAAATCATTTTACTTGAAATGCGAGGAGGACAGATCTTTCGTTTGAATGCCTTTAAGTCATTACTGAGGTTTGAGGACATGGTGTGTTTGTGTGTGCGCCTGCTCGCGTGCAGTCGTTCAGAGGCAAATTCTTCAGATGAATTCTGCTCTGGTTGAAAAAATAATGGCCCTGTGATGCAATCGCTGCCAGCCGTGATCCCGCCCTTTTCCATATGGAGAAGGCTGTCAGGGCTCAGGGCAGGGACATTGTTCGTCGCTACCCGGATCTTTTAAAAGCAGCGTTTTTCTGGTGGCCGCTCCTTTGAGGATTGATCCAGGAGCCCTTTTGAAGGGGGAGTGCGGACAGTGCCGGTCGTGCCGGGGCGGCGTGTCGGCACCCCATAAACGCTGGGTGTGTCTGGAGAGGCTGCCGCTTCCAGCCCACAGGATTACAGAGATGGCGCAAGCACTAAGGACTCGAGCCGCCTCCATACGGTCCCGCTGTGTGCAGAGAGGGCACTGGGACTGCACCGATAAGAACGGGGGGAGGTCAGTTATCAGGGCCCCCCTCCCACAGGACTCGTCCCTCTCCAGGTTCTGGAGTTTGCATTCTGACTTTGCATTCTGATGAATCCAGACTGAGTGGCTCCTTCTATTCCAGAGGAAGTCTGCTCCTGTTTCACCTCAGTGGTAAACAAGGCACACACACACACACACACACACAGACACGCTCACTCACACAGGACTCCACAACCCACTTGACTGAAACGCTGCAGCCCCCAAAGTCAATTGATTTTCTCATCTTGGAAAAAATTGAGCTTTCGTTTTACAACCTTTGTGTGCGTGAGAGGAGTGTGTGTGTGTGTGTGTGTGTGTGTGTTGTCAACTGTACCTGGATATGTTGTTCTGTTCAGTTTCTTATACCCAGTGGAACGTACCCTAAATCGGTAGATCAGAGTTTTAAAGCGCTCACCAAAATGTTCTCTGTGGAAGAACCTCTGGTAGGTTCTTGTTTTTCAAGTCCTGGCCGTCTTGTGATTTTGATTTAGATCCAGAGCATCCGTTAATAACAAATGTCATTGCCGGAAAACCTGAAGCATGCCGGCAGGATGGGAATTGGGTAATCACGCTGGGTAATTGGCTGCCCAGTGACTGGCTTACACATTGAGGGGGCAGGGTCACTGTGTCTGACTGTGTTTGACTTTGATGTCATTGGAGTGTCCTCCTTCAAAATGATCCAATGGCTGTGTTCTGGCTTCCTACGCAGTAACCGAAAAGGACATTGAATAGCACTGTCTGCTGATCTTTTCCAACATAGCGTCTGCCTGCTCAGACACTGGCTGCACCCTCTTACCCTGTCCAGCAGGGGACGGCTGAGTCTGAAAAGGTTTAAAGGCAGAAATCACAACTACCACTGAACTAGCTCACATAGGAATTGTGGCTACCAAGGAATTAGCACTGCTTTTTGTTTGGCATCCAAAAGTGGTGGTATATCTTTTATGTATCCTGCATACTCCCTTCCTGTTTTATTGCGACTGTTGCATGTTCTGTAGGAAGAAAATGTGGCTCTGTGCATGTCTGTGTGGAAGGTGGCGGAAAAAGGATGTGATGGAGGATGTCCTCTCATAACGAAAGAAGACACAACTGTTTCTCTGGAATTGAATTTCTGTGAAAGCAGGGTTTTGTGCTGAATTTGGAAAAAAAAATGCAGTGCACTATGTCACAGTTGGACTTCAACACCACTGGGCCAAAGGGTTTGAGGTGGGAGACAGGCTCAGTTACTGCTGCGGTGTATAGCAGCATCATGTTAATATATGGTTGTGTAAGGACACACCCACCAAGATTTACATTGTAGTTAATATTGTTAATGTACTACACTCATCAGGGAAAAACGATCGTTCTTCAACCAACTGTAACTCAGCACCGGTCTGATGAAGAACGGTAATGACATCCACTCACTTTTCATCGCCTTGTGTCGTAGGACAGGTAGAGTTGTTTTTCTTCATAACGCTTTACTTTATGCATCCTGCATTGTAAACCTGACATAGGAATTCCATTTGAAGAAAGCGTCCATGTAAAAACGTTAGCGCGAAAATGAAGGCCACAAATCACTGCAGAGGTTCGCGGAGCAAAATGGCAGAGGATGTGCTTTACAACGAAACAGAACAACAACAGTCGAGTGGCCCTGCTAATCAGCTCGGAGTGAATATCCAGTAGTTCAAATGCACTAATCAATCTGCAGACTAATTCATTTACGGCCCAGCTGACCTGTGAACCCTTTTTCTTCTGTCTTCAGGAATTATTTGTAAATGGGTCTACTTTGCGAGACATTGGACGGTGATAATTCTATTAGAATTGGATTACAAGGAGGGCCAGGCTTGGGGTAAGCATTTGTAGGGTGCTTCATTGGCGTTAATTTATTAAAAGCATATGCCTACCTTTCACATTTAAGGGAAAAGGGTTTAGCCAGTGCTATGTTTTTTTTTTTTTTTTTCTTTTCTTTTTTTCAGTTTAAGTAAGGTCATCATATTAGATCCTAAAATGGTCCCGGGGTCCCAGTGCAGCGCTTATCATGGAATCTGCACTGCATTCAAGCTTATGAAAATCTTCTGGTTGTAAAAACTCCAGCCGTCCATGTTACTGAAGGGATCCTGAAAGTCCTGCGAGAAACAGTGTTTTTGAATGGCGCTGCGGACCGTCTGCTTAGCAACGGCAGGTGGGCGCAGTTGGTGTGAGGGCCCGTGATTGAGCCACAACTCTTCATCTGCCCAAAGCTCCCCGCATATTTTATTTATGGTGTCCTCTAAATGTCTGACTGACGGATTTAGAATTTATTGCTTTTCATTTTAGCTCTGAAATCAGCCCAGTCTCCCTTCTCTCTCTCTCTCTCTTTTTCTTTCCCTCTCTCTCTCTTTCTCTCTTTCCCTCTCTCTCTCGCTCTTTCTCTCTCGCTCTTTCTCTCTCTCTCTTTCCCTCTCTCTCTCTTTCTCTCTCTTTCCCCCCCTTTCTCTCTCTCTCTCTCTCTCTCTCTTTTTCTCTCTCTCTTTCCCTCTCTCTCTCTATCTCTCTATCTGTTTCTTTATTTATTTATGTAATTATTTAATTTTTGAGCTCTCCTTTGGGGGGCGAGCCCGCTGTCCACGCTGCGTTCCCTTTGAAACTGTCTGGGCCACGGGGCCCTGCGTGTGGAAGGAGGCGTCCTGCTTGCTGCCTGCCTGGACGGAGCTCGGCTCTATGTCAATAATTAATACTCCATATCACTGCAGGCCCGGCCTCCCTCTCTGCACTCGTCTCTCTTGTAAATGGAGACTCAGAGCTGGCTGTTTACACAAGGAGGCCTGTGCCTGGAACCAAACAAGAATGACCAGCCTCTGAAAAGTGGCGTATCCATGTGTATCCACTGTATACGTCTGATTTGTTTCATCGCCACTTTGGCTGTAATTGGGAGGACTGCATTTTGTTACAACAGCTGCAGGTGCAACATAATTAATTTATAATCCAGTTACTGTAGACATAGAAGGCAGGTATAAGCTCTGGAAGGCATTAAACAACTGTGTCATGAAAGGCTTAGTGCGCTACACTGCACTGCTTACAGCGATATCCTCACTCGCAACATTTTATTCTGTGTATTGTGCTGTCAGACTGACAGGATCAGTCGAGAATTAACCCACCAGAAAAACGGTAATAAATGTGTCTTTCCAACAAAGTTGTCCAAAAAAAAAAGAAAAAAAATCAGGTTTTCTCAAAGACCTATTTAGACTGAAGAAATGATGCATCGATTTTTAACAGAAAGAATATTAACGCCTCGTAGTTTGTCCTTGTAGTGTGACACCAATCAGACATCATGGCACCGCTCGCTCACTCTAAGAGGGTGGTGATAACCTTGACCCGACCTGATATAAACGCTCTATTGGGGTCACGGGATTCACTGACTGCCAGGAGCTGGCCTAAATCCACAACTTCATCTCACCAAAGGGCCCTGCTGAAAACGCACTGCCAGGGTTTATTGAGCTGTAGAGAAGTGGGTTTCCCTCCAGTGTAACCTCTGCTGTGGCCGAGCTCCCGTCCTCGGCTGCTGGTAGCATGGCACACGCTCTGATTTTACCGGAAAGCCAGGAGGCACTTCAAAGTGTTTATTTGCTGCGGCCAAAAAAAGCGAATTAGAGAGGAACTAATTCTTTGTCGGATAATGTGAACTGAAGAGCTTTTCTTTCTACTGTATTTAGCCAATTATGCTATTAATGTCTGTTGTTTCGTTCCAAATGTGAACTGTCTCTGTAATACAATTTTTAAAGTGTGACTTGGATCCAGTTGCAGTACCACTCGGTGGATGTCAGCCATCCAGCAGAATGTTCCCTCATTTTTTTGGGAGGGGGTGGGGTGCTGTTGATAATTGAAGTGAGTTGTCAGAGTGGTGTGGATCGTTACAGGCACATACCACGCTGGGAATTTTTAGCCCCGGGTGAGTAGCGTACATGGTGGGTGGGTGGAAGGGGCTTTGAATCATTGTAAATATCAGCACACTTAATATCTGAGCAGCCTTTTCCCCTCATGTTCTGTAAAAGACATCTGAAGTGGCAGTGCAGCATTGTGGTTAGGAGCAGGACTCATAACCGAAAGGTTGCCAGTTCAGTTCCCCCCTGGGGCACTGCTGCTGCAGCCTTGGGCAAGGTACTTATCCAAGAATTTCCTCAGAAAATATCCAGCTGTATATATGGGTAACATAAAAAATTGTAACCTATGTAAGTCACTCTGGATAAGAGAGGGCTGTGATCTTTTTCAGAACGGGCAGATCCGATTGGATGATCTGGATACCATTTCTCTCACAGGTCAGTGCATTTCGCTGTCAAGTGATTCGCAGTCGTCGCCCGACGTGACACATACAGCAATGCAGTGACTGGCGAATGTCCCCTTACAATGGCAGTGTCCACTGCAGCTGCTGCTGATCCCCAAACAGACTCAACTGCCCGAGATGCTCCCCGACTTACCTCCTCCTGCACCCCTGTGAGAAATAGGCTGTGGTAACACACACACAGCTCTTTTATTATTGTTTAGTTTATGCATTGTTAGAGTGTTTGTTGCACTTTACCATTCATACCATTAAAATATCCACCCTGGTTATTTTAAAAAGCCTAGTTGCAACAAAGTTATTTATTGCCCAAATTTATTTTAATGTTATCGTCTGCTGGAAAAATGATGTGGGTTGTGGGTGTATAACAGAATGGCCTGTTTAACACCCTCTCAAGGAGACGAAAAAGATTTGATCAGTTGAATATGAATTCCATTATATTAACTCTAATTAGACATGGTGTCTAATAAGATTATGTTACATCTTGATAAAGGAGGTGCAATCCAATTGTAGTGTGTAATCGCTAATACATTGAACATAAGGATAAGATGTTAAGATTTGGATGTGGCTATTTGTAAGAAGGTCTGCATGAGTATACAATGTGCTTTCAAGTAACTGGGGGGAAGGGGCCTCTTTCTTTGGAGCAGTGAGTTTTTGATAGCAATCTTCTGATTTTTGGGAAGAACTTTGTATCATGTATCAGGAAAGTGGATTCAGCATTCCCACTTTATTTACAGTCCACATTTTTTTCATCTCATGGCTGTAACCCCCCCCCCCCCCCTTTGATATTTGCCGCTGTTAATCTTTTCTGTACTTTGTCCTTTCCTTTTATGGTAAAGCATCCTCGACCAATCCAGTTCCGGCAGCCGTGAATGGAAGCAGCCTCTCTTAATTCCTCACTCAGAAGCTGCCTGCTGTCTCCTGCCTGTAATTATCAGCTAATTTGCTGCTCAGTGTTTGATATTTACATTTCAATCAGTCATGTTTTTATTTCGATACAGTAGCTTTCTGCATGAATTCTTACAAACATCTTTTGTAGTAAATTGATTTAGGTCAACAGTATGAAGGTTTACGGTAGTCCAGCCTGTTATAAACAAAGGGCTGTAATGGAAGACTCGGAGCTAATGCTTGAATGTCGCTCATGTGCGGGGAGAACCAGCGCCCAAGTGCCAGCCTCTCGTCCGTCTGTCATTGAAACGTGCGCGGTGTCAAGGTGGCTTGGTGGCTCTCATTGCCGGCGCCGTTTACTCAAGGTGACGGCACGGGCAGCAAGAGCCAATCAGATTCTACACCTCATCGTAACTGCATTGCTTTAGTTTCATGGTATGCTCCTCTACGAGAACAGTGTCATTTATGGAAACCGTAACCCCAATATACATCACTGCACTCTCAGAGGACACTGCATCTCTGATAACGGTCACTGTCCGCTGAATCATTTAACTCTTCTTTTCTTAGATGACAGTCAAGGTGTTTTGTGTAACATGTAACAGCAAGTATCTACTTAGAGACAGGTCGTGAGGGACCTTACATTGAAGGAAACACTCCACACCAAGCTCATCAGTGACATCTCTTGTTGCTGACACCTCTTGCAATTCAGTATCTCACAGTATCTCACAGTATCTTGTAACAATCAGCCTCTTATAATATGAAACATACAGCACCAGTCAAACGTTGGACACACCTGGTTACGATAATGGGAAACATGCATTCAGAGACATTTTGAGTCCAAAGACTTGCGCTTAAATGCTTGAAATTTGTTACCTAGACAATAAATTCACTATAAATAGTGAATTTGTTGCCTATGCATGAATTTCTTTCCAAAAAAATCTTTAATTTAAAAAAAATATATATATATTTTTGCCTTGTCATTTTACATGTTTACTTTTGTGGTCACTGCATAATTCCACATCTGTTATTTCATAGTTTTGATGGCTTTACTGTTATCCTAAAATGTGGAAAATGGTACAGAAAGAAAGTGTGCCCAAACCTTTGACTGGTACTGTATTTACAGCCTGGTCTGGTTTTTAAAATGATCATTGACTGTGCCTCAGAAGACAACATTTTGCAAGCATTTATTCATGTTTTGCTATTGAGCTACTTCAATCACAGGGAGTCTAAGATGCTCCGGACACATGATCACAGGAAAACAATGAAACACTGAAAGCACCAGATATAAGGGTAGAATACAAGGCCTGCAGAACATAGCATAGTACAGTTTTTTGATGAAACAGATTCCATTCGGTGAGCAAATTTGATAATTAAATGAATGCCGCTGTCCAATTTAGCACATCTGACATCAATTTGAAATGTGCCACTCACTGAATATTGGGATCTATTTTACATAACTAAGATGTTTGATTCAGGACAGGACATTTCATATTTTCAGTGAAGTTCCATCTTTCTTCTCTCAGCGGTACATATTCAAGGAAATCAAGGCACCATCATTTCTTATAAAACAACTTTCGCACTAAGATGATATTTTGCGCTACTGGTGGTTTGGCCTTTTGCTGGTGTTTGTTGTAGGGGGAAAAAATTTTTCATTTGATGAAGTGGAAACTTTAAATTTAAAAGGCGGAAGAGAAGAGTATGGATTAAGCAATACCCATCTCAAGATCGCTGATGCAAGATTTCATCACTCAGATCTAAAACAGAGGACTAGAATCACAAATCCATCTCCATCAGAAACTAAATTAAACAGCCTGTGGAGCTTCGATCATTAAATATGTTTTTTTTTTTTTTTTTGCCCCACTCTTCTTCCTTTTACTGCCACTGCTTTGATTTCGCTGCCTGCCTGCCGGTTCCGGGCTTAAGTAGGCCACTGCAATCCAGCAGGGATCCCTCCCGATGCTCCGTTCAGACTTGCGGCTCGGGCTCTCTCCCTCGGCTGCGGCGGAGCGAGGCTGCTCGGCGTTACGTAACGGCCGGGCGCCGTGGTGGGCCCCGCTCGGTGGCAAGGCCTCGCGCACGGCGCGGTGCGCGCACCCGGCGCGGAGGTAGAACCGCGGCGGAGACGCGAGCGCTTAATTATCGCGTGCGCGCAACAAATGTCACCGTGCCATCTGACAGAACAGAACAAGACACGGCGAGAAATGTGCTCCGCATCACAATGGCCCAGCCTTTTTTTTTTTCCCCTTTACATAACCCACCACCAGCAAGGCGGCAGCAGTGGCATTGTGGGATTCAACAGATAACCAGCCCGCCCATTGTTTTTGCTCATCGCCGTAAATCTTTTTAAGTGCTGTTGTTCTTAGACAGTTCCCCTAAAAAAGGTAGGATGAGCATGACATGCTTAAAATATTACAGTTTAATATTTAATACCTCTCTTTATGTAAAACTGTCCACGTAAGAGTTTCACTCCTTTGCCCCGCATGCTAAAAAGCAGTGCTTTTTAACAAGAAATTAGGGGACACTTAAGGAATTTGCACACATTCAAAAGGTTCCCCTAGGAGTTCCCTCTTCCACCTCTGTTAGCGCTGTCCTTTCTCTCAGCTTTGTGGTATGCTTCTGTGAGGATCAATACCAGCATATAGCAAGTATGTACTTCCTTGTCTGTCCAGCGCCTTCTCAGAGCCAGCATGTCCAACATGAAAAAAAAATTTCATTTGTAATGATCTCTGAAAGTCCATTACCCATTAAGCTAGCTCCTGCAGATGGCTCTTTTTACCTCGATGTCAATTATTAAAAAGCCATTTCCTTTGCATTAATTGATTATTGTTAATTTAATGCAGTGGAAGGTCAGGCCATCGTGACATGCGAGGCTTGATTATGGCTCTCCTGGTGAGACACATCTGCCTCGACGGCAGGGAAATCTAGCACGTGGCGTCAATTGTGTTCAAACACCTATCCAGTGGGGTCTCGGGTTTGTAATTAGCAGACTAATAAGGAAAGGATATTTGTACAATGTGTCCCCAAGTCCAACAGCCAAATGCTTCCTGTTCAGTCTATGTCAAAAAAGTGATGTTAAATGAACCATGTCAGAACATCATGTGTCTGTACATACAGACTGTGTGTACCATGGAAAGTACCCCTGCTTCATTTATTTATCCCCACATAACTTGCTTGTGTTGAAGGGGTGTGTTCTGTGGCAGTGAGAATCGGGAGTTATCGCTTGCTTGCTGTGCTCTCATTTTGGTTTCTCTGGGGAACCCCTCTCTGGCAGGAAATAATTGAATCCATTGCTTTGCTCCGATTTCAGATATCTCATGCCATCGGTCAACTGATGTCCCCTAAATTCTTAAGTTTGTTTCCTCCTAATGATCATTATGGGAGACAGAAATAACTTTCTTTGGAATTTTGAAATGTCAGGCTGCTCACGAGTGGTCTGGAACCAGGGAATCTGCTGGAGTATAGACTTACCCAACAATGTAATAAGAAAAAAAATTGTGTGTGTGTGTGTGTGTGTGTGTGTGTGTCTCCCTACAGCCCAACACCCTGGCCATGCTCACCCACCAGTATGGTATTAAGATGTGTTTAGTATCTAACTGCATTTGTAGAGTGTGACCTTGCTTAATGTTATGCTTTCTCTGTCCTCAGCAGTTGCTGATATGCATTGAAGATGAGTGGTGTGGGTGAAAATACCTCAGACCCCGCCAGGGCGGAGTCTCGGAAGCGCAAAGAATGTCCATCCGATCTCCTGGGACCCAGGTGAGGAACTACCTGTTCTATGGTATAGCAGTAGATTTGGCCTGACCTTCAGGTAAGGAGCAGGTCTTGTAACCTGAAGGTTGCAGCTTAAATTTCCAGGTGGGGCAGTGTGGTTGTGTAATGCTAAAATGTAATACTTAGAGAACTCCCCCCCCCCCCCCCCCCCCTTTGAATATAATTTAATAATAATATTAACCTGAAAGTGGTATATACGTGTCAATGTTTTAACCATACTCAGTGTATTCAGATGATGAGCCAGAACAGACCCTTGCCAGAGGTCCAGACTACAGTCTTCTCAACAATCATTTAGTTTTGTTGACTTGGCATTAAAAGCATTGAAAGTCATTTACTAAAGCTTACAGCACACCTTGGGCGTTGTGCTGTGAGAAACATTTCTATATAAAGCCTTCCACTCAATCGCTTGGCGGGTCAGTCTAGCGAGGGGGATGCCTTTGAATCTGAATTATTCAGGGAGGAAAAAGTTTTCCATGCCACGCGTTATCGACACTACTTTCCATGAATGCTGAGGTTGCCAGAACGCAAATTAAAACTCAACCTTGATCCAGTCAACTTCGAAGCGTTCTGCAGCCTGAGCCTTGCCTCCACCTGCATCAAGGTGACGTGAGAACCCCTTTAAATAGGTTGATGCGGTGACTGAATGTTCTGTCCATGGACGTCTCAAAGTGTGTGCATGTGTGGACACTAATAAAAAACTGGACGAGTGCAGCTTGTAGCGTAGCGGTAAGGAGTAGGGCTTGTAACCGAAAGGTTGCTTGTTCAATTCCCCACTGGGGCACTGCTGCTGTACCCATGAGCAAGGTACTTAACCCAGAATTGCCTCAGTAACTATCCAGCTTTATAAAACGATGCAAACTGTATGCCAATAATGTAGTGTTAGGCAATGGGGCTCTCATTCAGTGGCGTATCCTTTTACATCTCCTGTTTTCATATGGATGATTTTATATTGATTGGTCATCCATGCCAATACAGAAAGTTGTGTCTTATAAATGTGATCATCTAAAAAAAATGTGTTGCTTCCAGAAATGGAAAGTATGTCGTTGAGATGTGCTGTGTGTGAGTCTATGTAAAAATTTGACCAAATGAAGAGATACTGTATCTCATACTGTGTCATAGTAGAACACTAATGTTTGTGTTCATAAGCATAACATTTGGAGGACTCTGAATCTGCTTGCCCATACATTGATATTGATTACCCTTGTCTGACTTTGATCAACAAAATCAAAGGGCTTAGTATTAGCTGTCTACATTTTAAGATACTACCTGGTACATGCGTCCCAGCGTCGTCTTACACAATGATTTTCCTCTTGTCTCCACAGCCCTAAACGAAGCACTGAAAAACGAAACCGTGAGCATGAAAATAAATACATAGAAGAACTTGCTGAGTTGATCTTTGCAAACTTCAACGACATTGACAACTTCAATGTCAAGCCTGACAAATGTGCAATCTTAAAAGAAACTGTGAAACAGATTCGTCAAATAAAAGAGCAAGGTAAGTCTGTGTTTTTCCTGCTTTTGGACACTGGGGGGCAGGCACCGTGTCTCCAGGGGTTACCCGAGCTGTCTGTTTTTTTTTTTTTTGCTGCTGTGACAAAGCATTCAAAGTGTTAAATGTCTGATACATTAGGCCAGCCTCACTTCCGACCGCTCAGTGGGGTCCGCGTCGCTGGCTCTCCACAGAGATCGGCCTTCTGGGAAATGTAGGTTGGCCTGCGCGCAGCCGGGGATCCGCTTACATGTGCGAAAACCGCGCCGGACATCTCCTGGCATCTTATCAGCAAGCTTGCGGGGGCCGGGAGGGCCTGGAAAACGCACCCTGTCAGACGAGCCATCAGACGCCGATTCGTTTTCATAGAGCGCATAAGTAAAAGGACGGGATGGGCTAACGCGCTAATATCGTTAGCTGCCCTTTAGCCTCGGGCCGCGGCGTTGTATAACTGCAGAGTTGTTACCGCGCCTCTGCTTCCCTCTGCGGTGACTCAGTGAGACAGGCAGGCCCCCATAGGTTTAAAGCACACCCATAAGGTGGACGCAGAGGGGGGATCTGATGTTTGCCCGCGTCCAGGCAGAGACCGGGGTGCACAGACAGAAGCACCTTAGTCAGGGGCTGATGATGTCGGTTGTTTGTGATTCACTGGGCAAGGGGTTATGTAATGGTGAGCAATGTGATGCAAAATGCACAAAGCAGCGGCCCGCGGTCTGTCGCTCTCCAGCGGTAGAATTACACCCCCTAGCTACCCTCGGCCTCGTGCTAGACTGGGTGAAAAAAAACATCATCTCTGTGCTTTTTCTTTTTTTTTTTTTAGATCGGCATAATTGCGTTTGTACATCGACCAAGTTTAGGAAAGGGGCAAATAGGCTTGTTTGTGTTCTGTTAAGCATG
This sequence comes from Megalops cyprinoides, assembly GCF_013368585.1. Taxonomy (NCBI): domain Eukaryota; kingdom Metazoa; phylum Chordata; class Actinopteri; order Elopiformes; family Megalopidae; genus Megalops; species Megalops cyprinoides. The sequence continues at coordinate 17,006,728 of NC_050584.1, forward strand.
GCTCTTAGTGTGAGTTTCACAGGGCCAGTCGCTCACAGATGCAGCACATCCTGTTCCTTTCACGGAGACAGCCCTTAAACTGCAGAGGGCAGACACATTGCACACCCCTGTCCCTTCAGACCTTGTTTCAGAACACATTATTTTGTAGAAGAATTGCATTATGTGTGTGTGTGTGTGTGTGTGTGTGTGTGTGTGTGTGTGTGTGTGTGTGTGTGTGTGTGTGTGTGTGTGTAAATGCATGTTTGTTTTTTCAGTATTTTTCCAAAATATACAGCATACATTTGCGCGGACCTCAGTGCATATATTCGTTAACCCTTTAACCACCTTTAAGGGATACTTTTTAATTGCATAACTGTTTGTCTTTATTAGTTGTTAGTATTAGGGTACACCATAGAAAACAAAATAATTACAAACCTATTCATTCATAATAATTAAAATATCATCCAACTACTTATTATCTAGATGTATGCAAGATATTATCAGTTCTCATGAGTTTGTTATGTGGGAAATTCAGACAACAGTATCTTTACAACAGTTTCCGTCAGTGAATATTGTTTTTGGAATAGACAGACAGCAGTGTTGATAGCATGCACGAACTTTGTCCACGTTCCAAAATTTCCAAAACTGAGTGAAGACAGTAACAGAAGATCAATTCTGGCTCTATAGAGAAAAGGAAAACTCTGCTCTGCCTGTATTTTGCAACGTATGTAATGTGCAATATCTTTGATTTTCATCAAAGAATGTTGTGCCCCAGTTAGGTAATACGTCAGTTAAAGAAGTTTAGTAATATTAGTACATTTTTAACATTTAAATTTAGAAAAGTAGTAAAATTTCTACATGTAAAGTGCATTAAAATCACAAGGTTGGTCTGTGCCACTTAATCCCATCTTATTTTTGTTTCAAATGATATTAATTGTATTTTCAACCACAGAGTTTCTGTGCATGACAGTTAACACACAGAAAACAAGCTGTATGTTCTGTATGTAAACATTTACTTCAAACACAATTTTAGTGTATTTTCCGTATTAATATATTCATTTTTAACCAGTTCACTGTGTCAATATGTTCATAATACATTCATGAGATTTTTACCTAAAGAAAAATCAGATCTTTCACATCTGACCTCAGTCTCCTCCAAGTGAGGATTAGTAGACATGCTCAAACTGAAATACAATATGTCTTGTGAGTACAGTATTCAATACCTTGAGCAAAGGTTTCCATGTACAAATGAATTTAGCACAATCTCATGTGCCGAGATAGACTAATTAAGACATGCAAAGCACTATACCTACAAATGGAAGATACCAAGGATGAGAATAAAGGGTTCATAAGAGGAGGTGCGTCATGCGTGGATATAATGAGTGTAAACGTAGAGTATTATAAATTTAGATGAGACAGGCAGTCGGGGGAACAGAAACAGAGAGCCCTGTGCTGAAAGGAGAAACGGAAGGGCTCAGCTCGGATTGGCTGGGAACCTCAGCACTAGCAGGGATGGGGCGCCGAATCAGGGAGGGCGTGCGTGTGGAGGATGGAGGCGGAGGCACGACTCCTGGCTCGGTGTGGGAGCAGCGGACTCCTGCTCCTCGCTCCTTACTCGCTCCCCGCACAGGCCGCAAGTGGTCACGCTGGCGAGAGCGCAGCTGCGCCGCTTTACCGGGGCTTCCCGGAGCCGAGCGGCGTGCCGTACATCGGCATTAAAAACGTACACACACACACACACACACACACACACACACACACACACACACACACAAGATCTCATCCTATTGAAGCAGATTCAGCAGAACGGCGCACACAACCATGTGGCCTCTTTTCACATCGTACGCTGTCCAGTATGCCCTTAGTGTTATACTGCAGCACATAGACTCAGATGCCATTTGACAGTGCTCACTGTCTTGACACTGCCTACTGCTGAATATATTTTGAAAATGTTGTCAGTGCCAAGTTAAAGGAGGCAAATCCTTGTCAGAGCATAGTTAACTGTCATTCTTGTGGATAAATACTTAAAGCACTTGACTGCATGTCGCAAAATATGAAATGATCATCTACAAAGTGATGAAAGAGAAACGCTGTTTTATGTTGCTCTGACAGTATAAAAATCCATCTGGATGCATACTAATTAGCATTTATTACTCTGCGTTAAAAGAAAGATACGGAATTGTCTTCTCTGAGCTAAGCATTGTACCCCGGGGATGGCGCGTTGGCAGGCTGACTCGTTGGTGGAGTTGGGGGTGTCTGACAAGGAATGCGGGTACAGGGTGTCACAGCTGGCAGCGGTCATGTGGCATGACCTCAGCTACACGCTACGGTTTCCGTAGATCGCCGCACCGTCACACAGCGTTGCGGCAGTAACCTCTCACCTGCTCTCCCGGAAAGCACCGAGCTCCTCACAGCCAGCGTAAACTCGCCACCCCAGTTTTCCCCAGGAGTCCTTTTTAGGGTGTCACCGTTATCCGTTCCCATGCTGTTTTTAAGAAGGCGCAAATGTTGTTCGCACCCTCTCAGGAACGTGTGTGAAGTTAGGCGGCGGGAAGGTAACTTTGTTTCAAAGTGCGACGCCCCTCGTCTTTACATAATGGCTCTCTCTCTCCGGTGACAGTGCCATCCATCTCCCGGCTGCTACCGGCACCGCAGCTGCACAGCTTCAGATGGACTCGTTTGCAGTGACCTTTCACATCGCTCGGTTGCTAAGTTCTCGGGTGCGCGCCATAGCAACGCATCTTAACAATGCGCGGCGCATGGGAAGGCTTTGTGCCGTCAGTGAAAAAAAAAAAAAAGATGTTTACAGCATTCAGTTTTTACTGATGAGAGTCCACAGGCAATGCGCTTGCTTTTGAAAAGGGGCAGCTGAAGCATTTTATCAGAATGGTGTATTTTATCTGCGGCAGATAGTCGAAAAGTTATCGGTTAGATGTGGGCCTGTGCAGCTGTTATTTACTCTCAAGGATTGCGTGCTGTTTGTAATATAATGAACTGTTGTTTATTTATTTATTTATTTTATTTAAGGTCATTGTTATCTCTTTAAACATTCAGAGTTTGTGACTGGAGACAGAATTCATTCGACTCGAATTCCTCTGCAGAGCGGTTGTGCCTCCAACCTGTTTGTTTCTAGCAGGGGGTCACATGGTTGGATGTGTCTGATCGGCTCTCTTCTCCCCGCACGCAGAAAAAGCTGCTGCAGCCAATGAAGAGGAGGTGCAGAAGGCTGACGTCTCGTCGACAGGCCAAAGTGTTATTGACAAAGATGCCCTTGGACCAATGATGCTCGAGGTGGGTGGAGCAGTTTCGCGCTTCCGCAGGTTCGAGGGGCTGCGCACCGACCCTGGAAGCCCGCTGTGCTGGGGTCAGCTTGGACCCTCGCTAACAGAACAGAACGTGATTGTGAACGGAGTGCGAGACGCTGCTCATTTAGACATGCCTGTTTCGGAAGGTGTTTGTGCATCATTCCCCCGTTTGTACAGTGTGTATTCATGAATATTCGGTCTCACATGGATGCTGTTCAAAGGGAAGAAAAGGCTACGGAAACAGAGCTGACAATAGCTGATGAGAGAAATGCACTCCTGTACACCGCATTGCCAGTAAAGGCAGTTTCTACACTTACGGAAACAACATAAATGGAGCTGTAACCTATGTAAGTCACTCTGTCTGCTAAATGACAGTAATGTAATGTAGTGAAAGCATTATTTCACGTGCAAGCCATGCACGTAGCATTCCTCTGAAGCTAACTAAATGTAGGGGGAAAAATACCAATTATGGGAGTGTGCATAATAAAACAACAAAATAGTTTATTTCTCCATGAAGTGACTGTAAATCATAGTGGTTTGCAGTGGCTTTTGTTGTTTCATTGAGGGAAAATGAAGTGCCGACATCTAATGGAAAAGCGAGTGCCAGAGCCCCGCAGAATGAATCAAGCCATTCAGGCCCCCTGCTTGCCTGATTCCTCTGTTTCAGTATCTAATCTGTCTTGTCAGGGAATATTTATAGCTCCTGAGGTCCAACGTCACCGCATTGATACGCAGCACATTCTAAATATAACCCGGTCTCGCATGTTTTCTCGTCCCCTTCGAAAATGTGAAACGGAGGGACAATCTGCAGCCCTGCACGGAAAGGCACTTGGTGAGCTAATTGAAAAAGAAAAAAAAAAATTACGCACCCCGCGCCAAAGGCCCGGCACGAGGAAATGCGCTGATCTGCCCTTTACTCCCGGCAGCCGTAAACTGTCCGCTTAAGTAGAGCCTCGGCAGTCGCTGAGTGGACAAACAAGTCGCTGTCACCCCCCCCCCACACACACACACGCGCGCGCGCACACCCCACTCCGTTGTCTAAATGGCTTTTGCAGTTTTTACGGCGCACGGGCGCTCGTGAAAAAAGCTATTGTGTGCTGACGGTGGAGCAGTAGCACCCGTAGGAGCGGTGAAAGAGGATCTGTCTGGAGGTGAAGGATTGCGGCGATCTTCTCCGTAAAGCGCGAGTGGCCGAGAGGTCCAGGCACGTTAAAGCTCTGCTATAAACGTGTATATATCCCTTATAAAATTGTGCCGTATGTGCTCCTCTGGGCACACAGGAAGCATAAGAGGGGTTAGGGGTACACCACATCCAGTCGAGCCTACATTATTTATGTTACAGTGTATATGGTGAAGATTAGCTTGGCTTAAAGAAGGACACGTTGGCTAATGCTGTTACATAAGCTGGGCTAAATAAAGGGTGACATGGCATGCATAATTGTTTTCTCTGTTATGTGTGCTTCATTTGCCCAGTAGATATCCAGAGCAAAACACTTTACTCTCGATCAAAACACCACTCTGTGTTTTTAGAGATGGCTTTCCTGATATTAATTTCATTCAGGCTTTTGTTGCAGAGGGGATTTGTAAAGGATTCGGGTATTTCAGCCAGCCAGAGCTGTATCCGGTCAGAGCAAAGAGTGTGGCACCTTGTTTGCTTTGGGTGCCAATTTAGAAGCTAGTCCCTGTGACTGATGCACACTTGTTTCCTTGCGCCCCTGACTAGGAGAGTGATTTTGGCACAAGCGCCATGTCTTCAAACATATGTAGGCTTTTATTGTGATTGAAACACCCGCAGGGAATACTGCCATTTGATGAGCTAATTGGCACCATCTTGCACGTAATGGTTGACTTGGGGCTGTATTCTTTCAATTAAGACTTGCAAATATTGCCCTTGTCACACACAATCAACTGGCGTGCTTGTGGCCATGGTCTGTCGCACTCAGGCAGACAGGAAATGTGAAGTTCCTGAGATTTTACAGATACTGCTCTTGTAGTCTCTAATCTGCATTTGGAACGAGGGCGCGCAGCTGTTCCAGTTTGCCTGGCTGTCACACAAAGCAGTGGCGTTCAGCGGAGCGCTTTTTAATAGACTGCTAACAGGCTGCGATGAGACTTCCTTTTTTTGCAGCTAATTAGTTCGTTGCGGATGATTGGAACGGAGAAGTACACTTACCGAAGTGCAGTTTATTTGGAAAATGAGAATAAGGGTATCTCGGTGGTGGTGCCCAAATTGAGGGCTTCACCATAACCCCAGAAACCAAGCACCGCGCCCGAAGTATCAGAAGGTGACCTTACCTCAGTGTTTTGAGTGATTTGTGAGTACAAATCTAAAAATGACCTTCTCTTCTCTTTCTCTTTTTCTCTCCCCCATGGTTGCACAGGCCTTGGACGGGTTCTTCTTCGTGGTGAACATGGAGGGGAACATTGTGTTCGTGTCAGAGAACGTGACCCAGTACCTGCGCTACAACCAGGAGGAGCTGATGAACACCAGCGTGTACAGCATCCTGCACGTGGGCGACCACGCCGAGTTCATCAAGAACCTGCTGCCCAAATCGCTGGGTGAGCCTGCAAACCCCCCCCCCCCCTTCTTTCCTCCCTGTGTCCCTCCCCCGCCACTGTGAAGCTGCCTCTGTCCATCCCTCGTCGCTAAAACACGACACCCGATTTTCCTCCGAAGCATATTGTGTGTGTTCGGCGAGTTCAAACCGAGGTTGTTTGTCTATCTGTCTGGAAGCCTCTGTGGAAATAATTAGTGGAGCTGTGTCCCAGATATAGAGGCTTATCAATGAGAAATGATGTAGTTGAACTAGATGGGGCGAGAGGGGCTGCAGGGAGAGGCCATACTGGCAAGGGCATTTCAAAGGAGTTTTCTCTCGGATGCCAGCGGCAGCAGATAGCGGGGGAGCGGGAGGGAGGGGCGGTTTTTAGACGTGCGCAGGGAGCCTCCCTGCGGCTGTGGTCAGCGGCTTCCACCTCGGTGACCCTCCCCCCACCCTCCCTGTCCTTCCCCCGTGTCCCCAGTGAACGAGGTGCCCTGGTCCAGCGAGAACACACGCAGGAACAGCCACACCTTCAACTGCCGCATGCTGGTGAACCCCCACAGCGAGCTGGACGAGGAGGCCCACGACCACGAGGCCCAGCAGAAGTACGAGACCATGCAGTGCTTCGCCGTGTCAGAACCAAAGTCCATCAAGGAGGAAGGCGAAGGTGAGAGGGCGAGTCCGAAAGGCACCGCAAGCCCTCCCCCGGCTGGTCGGTTCTGTCCATGGTCCGTAATTGCGTTATGAATCCAGTCTGGTGCTAATATGGTATAGGACAAATGAGGCAAAAGCTGTTCATCATGTAATTCCACTTCATTATTAGGTGGTGATAACCTGTGCTTGATACTGAATATGGATGATATTGTGCATTTTACATTAAGCCTGAAGTAATTTTTAGGTGTAATATAAATTGTTCATTTAACGCTAAAATATAAATTAATAAAATGATTAATAATCATTTAGAATTTTAATTTTATATGTGTTTAAATTAAAAAAGTGCCTAAAGAAATCAGCGTAGCCATAACGCGGGTAGATCCACTGTAATTTGTTTTTTTTAAAAGTTTCTTAAAAAGTAGATATAGAAAATAAGGTTCACATACATGCCATTTCATTTTAATGGTGTCCCAAGTAAATGTTCATGCTTTTTTGTTCTCGTGGAGCAAGTAAATCCATTTCAGAATCAATTGATATAAGGTATTTCAGGACCCAAGAATGTTAGTGAGCATGTTTGTGTCATGGTTAAAAACCTCTGGAAGATTTCTGTTATCGGGGGCAGGGTGGACTCCAACTGGGAGTCCTCTGCTTTATAGCACCGTAGATGCAGTGCACAGCTGCTGCCCTGAAAACGACACCGGACTCTGGAAGTTTCAGTCTGTCTGCCTTTGTTTCCCTCCTTCCCGTTCCCTTACACATGTCACCCAGAGTTCAGCCGGCTTATTTTAGGCCCACTTTGCCAGTGGATCGAGTTAGTTTTCAATTGAGCCTTGGCGGCGGCCAGTGTACTGTCTGAGAGCCAGGGATGGGTGTGAGGAGATGGCAGAGAGGCGAAACCCTGAGGTCATGCTTTGTGTTACTCTTGTCCAAGTTTCCCCCCCCATCGGTCTCCCTCCGTCCCCTAGCAATGCTCAGTGTCTTCCAAGCTTCGCTCTTCCGCAGAGGAAATCATTTTATTACAGCTCAATGCTAAACCGTGCTCCCCCCGCTAACCACCCACCCGCTTAAAACTGTAAATGAAAGGGAATAAAGTTGTCCCCCTTTGGCCGTTTCCAGCTTGCTGCTTGCCAGGTACTCTCCAGTTTTCCCCTCCCACCTTTGAAGCCAGTTAGGACGGGAGCCAAGCATTAATGCGAGGGACCCGCTCAAGGTGCTGACAGGCATGTGTTGATTGAATATGAAAAAAATTAAAACGCTGCCCGCAAGCAAGGCCGAGACCTCCGAGGGGAGAGGCGATCACGTTTCCGGGAGCGTTCCACGAAGCCCTTGCTGGGCGCATGCGAGTCGGCAACCTGGAGTTGCCCCGCCTTCCACTGGGCAACCTGGCAGGCGTCGACTGTCAGTTATGAAGGATTACCTCTGTAAGTCTGGGGCCGGATCTTGCATCTGGCGAGAGAGCGGCACAGTGAGGACCTGTGGCATAATGACACACATTCCAAAGGTCGCATTCCATCATGTTCCCAGCGTTGGCTTCCCAGCGGCTCAGGTGGGAACGACGCCGGAAGCCTCTCTGCTGGCTTGGATGAAGGAGCGTTTCTGCTTTGTTTCCTTTCGGGTCACGCGTGCTCGTCTTTGAATCTGCCCGTTCCCCAGATTTCCAGTCCTGTTTGATCTGCGTTGCACGGAGGGTCCCAATGAAAGAGAGGCCCATGCTCCCGGCCCACGAGAGCTTCACGACCAGGCAGGACCTGCAAGGTAAGAGCGCGCAGCCTACATGCCTCTTTTCTCAGTCTGATTCCCGGCAGTTAAACTGGTGAAATTGTTCCAAAATCTTCAGCTTGTCGTCATTTCTGGTCAGACTTTCTGTAGTAGGAGGGAACTTACCGAACATAAATCACCTCACGCTATAAAATGTCATGCATTTATTGCAGAAATTATAACCTAGGCAAAAGCCTTTAGGATTTGACACTTTGTACTCTCTTGGAGGTAAAAACATGTTGGAGCACTGCCTCAGTGCCTCTCCTTTTACAAGAATCTAAACAGAACAGATCCCTGTCTGTTAAAAAGTCTCTAATGCTCTGCATGTGGTGCTGTTAGCCCTCAAAGGTTTAAACCTTCTCAAATGGAACTAAACCTCACAGAATTCATTGTAAGATCTCAGGCTTAGTCATATCTACCAGGCTTCTGCCACTTCCTCTCACTCGATGAAGTAGGGCTTGAACAGTCACCACACTCTACTGGTTCCGAGGTCTCAAGGGGGCAGCAGGGAGACCTAACCCAGTTTAACAGTTTGACTCTGTATAGGGAGCGAGTAGGAACGGCTAGCCTGGCCCTTCCGCATCGTCACTCCTTAACCTGTCTGGTTTCTGTCGCTAGGTAAGATCACGTCACTGGACACCAGCCTGCTGCGAGCCTCCATGAAGCCCGGCTGGGAGGACCTGGTCAGGAGATGCATTCAGAGGTTTCACCTGCAGAACGACGGGGAAATGTCCTTCGCCAAGCGGCATCAGCAGGAAGGTAAGACCCGAGGGCTTCCTTAATCAAGACTAGGTCCGCAAATGAAGGGTCCAGTCCGATGTCTGCACATTTAACCGAAAGCCTTTTGACAGCCGTGGGAGCGAGCCCTTTCTGTGACCACACAGCAGCTCGGTCTGCTCAGTAAACTGCATAGTTACAGGTTGATAAATGCAGTGGAAATGTGTCCTCTTTATTGCCTGTTTTTACAGTTGTTTTACAGTATCACTCATCGTGGATTTAAGGATGACTGATACTCTACTGCAGGAGCAGTAGAACATTCCAGGAGCAGTTCATAGATGTGAATGTTTTTTCAGACAGTGGAAGGTGGCATCTCCATATGAAGCCAGGGCAGGAAAGCTACACTGGAATGCATAATGTTTTTCTTGATGTGGCATTGTGTTCTGAGGTACTCATTTTTAAAAATCTTCCTCTTCCTGTTTCCGCCACCCTCCAGTTCTGAGGCAGGGACAAGCGTTCAGCCCCATCTACCGCTTCTCGCTGTCGGACGGCACCATCGTCTCGGCGCACACCAAGAGCAAGCTGGTGCGCTCCCCGGACACCAACGAACCTCAGCTCTACATGTCCCTGCACATCCTCCAGAGGTACGGCCTCGTGGACGCACGTACCCTCGCACCAGCGCGCGTCTCCGCGCCACTCGACAGCCTCGCGCGCGCGGGGCGCGGCACACAGACGTTCGCTGTTCGTCTCCAGGGGAAGAGAAACGGAGCCAGACGCGGGGGGGGGACAACAATGAGAGGCCTGTTGGGAAGGGGAGCCCGGAAAGTGGATAAACACAGAGCTGCGAGTCGGCTCACTGAGGGGAATCGTCGAAGAATCGTCATATTCACGCTCGTTGCCGATTCGACACAATGGCGCCTTTGTTCGTTTACTCCTTGCCGCCTGGAGTCGGCCCTGTGCGGACAGCTATTAGAGCATCCTCGGAGGGGGTATGTGCGAGGCAGTTACGCGCGGCTTTCGCCTTGTTGGCCGCTGAACTGTTCGGGAGACCCTAAGCGCTCTGGTTGTCTTCGTCTAATGGTGAACCCTCCACTTCTGTTAAGTATGCCTTAGAAATGGCAGAAACTCTAGTTTTTCAGATCACAGTGGTCTTATTTTACCTGTCTTAAATCTGTGGCTTACACATATCTGTTAGCAGGTTCAGACTCTAAAGATTTACTGCCAGCTTTAGTCAAGTTTGCAAAAAAAAACCAAGCACTCATTGGTAGTAGTAAATTAATTCATTAATTCATTAATTCATCTAAACGGTTTTGTAAGCAGAAACCTGTATACAGTTAATGGTAAGACAGCACTCCCTTTTGTTTCAGTAGTTAGCAGGACACACTGGTGGATCTTGGGATCTTTATTTTTTCTCCCAGGTTTGCTCTTCCTTTACTCTTATTCCTGCCGGAAGGTCAGGTTGATGTTATGAAAGGGGCGAATGGCAGCGTGCGCTTGAGTCTCAGCTCCAAGTGCGCTTCCACAGTGCATCTCACAATAATTGCCTATTTGTCAAAATCACTCCAGCCAATAACATTGCATATTACATTATCGGCATTTAGCGGAGGCTCTTATCCAGAGCAACTTACATTGGGTAGAATTATTTTTCTTACATCTTACCCAATTACACAGCTGGATATTCTGTGAAGTAATGCTGGGTTAAGTGTCTTGCACAAGGATACAATAGCAGTGCCCGAGTGGGGAATCAAACAAGCAACCCTTTCGGTTGTGAGTCATGCTCCTTACCGCTATGCTACACTGCCGCCCAGTTGAATGGTGTTTGCTAATAGCTGCGTGTGCTTGGTGTCCCTGTGTGACTCTTCCCAGGGAGCCGGTGGTAGGCGGGATGAACCAGGATATGGCCGGACAGGGGATGGGGAAGCCGCTGACCGCCGTCCCGTCGATGACTCCTCCCACCCAGGGCGGCATGTCCGCAGGCGTGCAGGGACAGGACGGGAACTTCCCCGCCGTAACGGGCCCCAAGGAGGGGCCGACGGGGGCGGGCCAGGCCCAGAGCTACCGGTTCGGGTGCCAGGGGACGATGAGCCACGGCCCCGGCATGCAGGTGGCCACTCCTCAGGGTAGTAACTATGCACTCAAGATGAACAGCCCCTCACAGAGCAGCCCCGGCCTGGCCCCCGGGCAGCCCAACTCCATGCTCTCGCCGCGGCACCGCGTCAGCCCGGGCGTGGCCGGCAGCCCACGCGTGCCCCCCGCCCAGTTCTCCCCGGCAGGAAGCCTGCACTCCCCCGCGGGGATGTGCGGCAGCACAGGAAACAGCCATAGCTACACCAGCAGCTCCCTCAACGCACTTCAGGCCCTGAGCGAGTGCCACGGCGTCACCCTGGGCCAGTCTCTGGGCTCGCCCGACAGGAAGATGGGCTCCCCGGGCAACGCGGTCAACCCCCACCCGCTGGCCAAGATGAACAACTCCGACTTCAAGGACCCGCTGGGCTCGTTCGGGGACCAGGTCCCGCCCGACCCGCCCCAGGAGGAGGCCGGCGAAGACCAGAAGGAGGAGAAGGAGAACAGCCTGGGCCAGTTTGGCGGTGGCGGTGGGGGCACCGGTGTTGGCAGTACGGAGGGCAGCGACGCCCAGAGCCGCCTCCACGACAGCAAGGGTCACACCAAGCTCCTGCAGCTGCTGACCACCAAGTCAGAGCAGATGGAGCCGTCCTCGCCTGTCACCGCCCCTGGCGGGGACGCCGGCTGCAAGGACCCGGCGCTGTCCGGGACTGGGGGCGGCCCCTCGCAGGGGGCAGTCGGGAGCCACGCCACGTCGCTTAAGGAGAAGCATAAGATCTTGCACAGGCTCCTGCAGAACAGCACCTCCCCGGTGGACTTGGCCAAGCTGACCGCGGAAGCCACGGGGAAGGACCTGTGCCAGGAGGCGGCGGGCAGCATGACCGCCGTGGCGGACCTGGCCACCAAGCAGGAGCCCACCAGCCCCAAGAAGAAGGACAACGCGCTCCTCCGCTACCTGCTGGACAAGGATGACACCGGCTCTGACAAAGGCATTAAGATGGAGCCGGCGGACGGCAAGATGGACGGCTCAAAGCTGACCAACATGAAGAGTGAGAAGCTGGACAGCGGCTATGACAGATCAGAGCAGGTGAGCGCAAATCTAACATAGTGGAGCTGTAATGGGACCGACGTTCTAAACAAAAGCACAGCATTCAGGTAGCTGGTCAGCATATAAAATGAGCAGCGAAGGAAAAAAAAATTACAGGGTTATTTCATTCTTAGTTTAATTATTTTTGTCATATAAGAATAAGTGGCCATATTCCAGTTGGCTACACATATCCCGAATCATAAATGACTCCATTAATCATTGCTTAGTGCTTACCTATTGAGATTGTGGAAAGGAGATTTAGAGCACAGCTTATTGGTGGTTTAATTACTGAAAGTTTAAATCATGATACATCTAAGTCCATGAATGATTTCCAAATAGGTCTGTTGCTCTTTTGAATGTGCATAGCTACTCGCACAGACAAATGATGAAAAGGTCCACGTGGGTTTTCATCAGAAGTCCAAAATGCAGAATGCACAGATCTGTTCAATCTGTGCATTCTGTACTAGCTGTGGATAGACAGAGGTTTATGTTCTGTCAGTTTTCCCTTCATGATCGTCAACGGGGTCAGGAATTTGAGTGTGATCATTCGAATTCAGAACGTGTTTCAACAGGACTGTGGCTGTTGCGATACGTGAATCCTAGTCAGCGAGATGTAATGAAAAAGGCTTATAATGATGTGTCTGAAACAGTCCCCAGAACACGTTGTTCCCGCAGCCAGTGCAGCCTCCAACTTGTTTCATAATTGCTTTTGTTACCGTCCTGCAGCTTAGGTGTTAATGAAATCACTGACTGCTTCAGTCTTCCCGGCCAATCAGGACTCAGCAAGGTGGCAGTGGGGAAGTAGGCTGGCATGGTCAGCCCTGAGATGGTCGGTTTTCCCTTCTAGTTTTTATTTTTCCCTCAACGCAGCAACTGAAATGTTTAAGAAATAAGCTATTTGAAAAACAAGCGGCATTTGAAAAAAGCCTGCTGGCACTTGGGGCATTTGATCGCAAACGCAGAGCACGGCCAGCTTTCCAGGCTTGGCACCGAGCTCGAATCAGGTTTGGCAGGAGGAGTGCACTTTGTAACCTTAGAAATTGCCAGGTGATACGCGAGTAAAAGTACAGCGGTATGTTTAAGGATGCTTGCACACCGAGAGGACCTCCCGCAGCGTGCCAGCGGTGGGCAACGTCGGCAGGTTTTGGAACGGACCGTGTGAACGTTCTCATGAAGGCACACAACACCAATAAAACACTCAGATGAAAGCAACAGAAAGGCAGCGCTCCAATACAACAGGGGCAGCGAGGCGGTCCACCTATTACAAGTGACTAAAAAAATTGAAGAACAGTGAATGATGGCGTTATCAGTTGTTGTGCAGTTGTAAACGGTATCGGCAAGATTCATTTTAAAATGCCAGGGCAACCAAGAGCAACTTAAAACGACACCACCAAATATTGACTTAATTGCCTTTTGATTTTCTATGAAGAAGGTTTCTGTTTTCCACAGGGGTTTAGAAAGAACCGATCAACACACACCCATTGTCTGTACCCTACATATGTACTGATATACAACACCAGTCAAAAGTTTGGATTCTTTCCTTTCTTTATTTTTACCATTTTCCACATTTTGGGAAAAATATTAAAGACATCAAAACTGTGAAATAACAAAAATGGAGTCATGCAGTGACCAAAAATAGAGTTATAAATAGCTCAGACAAACAAAACTTAGATTCTTCAAAGTAGCCAAAAAATATCATTTAAATTTTTTTTTAAATTTTGAGAAGAAATTCATACATAGGCATCAACTTCACAGGAACTTCAAATTCCCTTCTGTAACCTGACGCGTAAACATTTCTTCATGAAGTTGTCAGCAAGACAGCTTGGTCTTTGTGTCCATATTCAGGAGCTCAGTCCCTTTACTTGTGATTTGATCTTCAGGGCATTTGCAGTGCCGTTATTTTCCTTGTCGGGGGAAAAGGAAAAATGAATTGTCCAGAAAGTTACACGGCTGTGTGCAGCTATGACAGTTTGGGAGCTAACCTTCCTTGAATTTCCAGGAAACCAGCACCTCGCCGTTTTCAACTTTTGGGTGCAATTATTTTTATTCTCAGAGAAGGAAAAAAAATTATATAATTATATAATTATAAAAATTATTTAGCCACATCACATGTTCATTATTGGACCAGGTAGCGGGCCTCATAGTTGGCAGGGGAGTGAGTTTAAGTATGGTGTTTAATACATCTATACATTTGCCAAAATGTTCTTGAGCACCATTCAGATGGCCCTGGACAGCACTATGTGATGCTGATTAGATGTGATGAATTAGGAGGAATGGCTGCAGACAAGGCAGACGCTGACATGCAAGACCTACCAGTCTGACGTAGCCGTTTGTTTTGTTTATCCAAGGAAGTTGGGTCAGTGTGCAGGCAACTTAACACTGGCACATGTTTGAGGCCTTCTCCATTCTTTGACTCAGCGCTGTCAAAACAGTTGTGACTGGAGGTGCGAACAGTGTCGGTGTTTACACAACTGTCTGTGCTTCCCATTTACCTAAAAAAAAAAATCCCCCCCCCCCCGAACGTTCTGCAGGGGGCGATGTTGAATATTAACAGTGCCGGAAGAAGAAGAAGCCTGTGGAAGCGGTTTTGTACATGCCTGCTCAGGTTTTAGGCGAGCCAAAGTAGGCGATGATTAAAAGGAAAGAGATGCACACAGCGGGAGCATGCTGGCTCTGTAGTCATATAAAAATCATGAGCCATATGCCGCCGCGCGGTCCATGCTGCCGGGTCGCTGCTGGACGAGGACAGGGGCTTGGGGACAGGGGAGGACAGCAGCAGGACCAGGGGCTGAGAGGAGGAGGAGGAGGGTCTGTGGGTCAGGGATTGCAGTCTGAAAGCATGGCATTGTGGGTAGTGGAGAACAGGTTAAGCACATGGGGTTGTGGGTAGAGGATTACAGTCAGAGCTGGGGGCTGTGGGTGACGACAGGTTGAGGGAAGGGGGTTGTGAGTAGTGGGGGACAGGCTTTGAGCAGGGGGTTGTGGGTAGTCGGGGACAGGCTGATAGCAAGGGGATGTGGTAGAGGAACACAGGCTGTGAGTCGGGGGATGGTTCAGAGGAGCCAAAGTACAGAGTCTCAGTCCTCATACCTTACTGTAATTGTAAAAACAAGATTAAAAAAGGGGTTTTACTGCTGGATGCGGATTAAAGCATTTGGATGTTTAAAGTAACAAGGCATTGACTAATGTGGTTTTAATGCCAGGCAAATGGTCTCTAAATGATCTAAATTTGCTCATTTCTTCCTCAGCTTCCAAAGTGGACACTGGTGAACCGTTAAGTAAACCATGACTTCATAAGTGCTTTTCAACTAGTATGGCACGGCTCCTTTCCTCAGTGGTAAAATCTTTAGTTTGGCGTTGTTCAAAGTCCTTTTGCTGCCTTCCCTTTCAGCTCTTCGCTCTTTGTTTTAAGGGCTGAATTATTGATGGCTTAAACAGAACTAAATGAGAAATCAAAGCGCGGCGGAGCGGGCGGCCCCGGTGAACAGCGGGCCGAGGCCTCACCTCGGGGAGGCTGCGGTAGCAGTCCCGGGGTTTTATTAAAGACAGCAGGGGCGCGCTCCCCACATCAGAGGCAGGGTGTCGCTCGCCAGTGGCCGCGGAGTTCCGAGGAGGCCGCGCTTTCCCCATTCCTGGGAACCCTTTCCGTGGCCACAGAGACAGGTGCGCCAGCCCTAGCGGCATCCGATTAACGGAGCCGGCCCTGCCAGTTTACCCCCGCCCCTACCCCGGGCGGCTTCACGCGTGTCTCCGTGCGTGCCTGCGGTAGCTGGCAGGAGCGAACGCTCACTAACATTATATCGGTTTCGTCGCAGATAGCGCTCCCGTCATTCTGCAGGGGGTCAGAAATGCAGAACAAACCCCTAGACGTCTGAGCGGGGCTGACATCGCGCTCACCTCTCAGTTCTGCGTTTTGCAAGTCGCGCTCGGACCTCGCACCTCTAGCTCGAGAGCGAGCAGCAGACATAGCAGCACAAGGCGCGTTTGAAGTGCTTTGCGAAGCGGGAGGTATTAAAACGACCCCCCCCCCCCCCCCCCCCCCCCTCAAGGGGTTCGGGAGGTTTCCTCGCTGGCGGGCTCGCAAGACAGTCGCGGGGTCCCTGCCGCCGGCACGTCACACTGGCGAGGCTGGCTCGCTCTCTCCCGGCCTCCGCGCATTCCGTGGTCGGGCCGGGTCGAGCGCTCCTCCATCCGGCCCCAGCCGAGCGGCTGCCATTTCCCCTTCAGTTGGACAACTTTCACCGCGCAGGAAAAGAGTGACACACCGCGGGCCTGAAATAGGAGAGAGCAGTAGTAAATAATCAACAGCAGGTCTCGCTGGCAGAGCGCAGGGAGACAGACGGTGCGAGCGCTTTGGAGCCTTACATCATCCATGACCTCATTAGTGCCCCCCCCCCCCCCCCTTTATTCATATCCTGCCTTTGAACCGCGCTTCCTTACTTTTTAAAAAATCAGCACCGACACAGCCGAAAAATCACTAACACCGCTGCAGAGACGCCTGCTGAGTGTTGCTGCTGATTAAAAATGTCATAGTGTTGTATTCTCGTATTACTTCTGGTTGGTTTGAAAGGTCTGTTTTACAGTTCATTGGGCTGGTATTGGTTTTCAACTATGAGAGCTCCAGCTGATAGATAAATACCTCGGAACTGGTGTCTTTGTTAATTTTAACTGTAATGTGCAGCATGTTGTTTTTGTTCATTTGCAAACCCCAGTGCCGTGATCAGACACTATTGCGCAGTGTAATAGAGACGTCTTGTTTGCTGCCCTCTTGTGGCTGTTAACAGAATAGCCGGTTCTCCCGTGTTTTTCCTCAGTCCCTCAGGTCTTGTTTATTCTAAGAAATTACGTAAACGTTTACACATGATGTGGAAGTATTGCTTTGCCAAAGGTTATTTAATTTTTTGTCTCCTTTATACTCACTGAATATTGTTTCAGTATATTTGTCCTATTGGTTTATGTGCTAGATGTGCATGTATCAGGGGATAAATGCAATTTGAATTCGGCTAGGATTTTGCAACAGCTTCTCAATAGATGGCCTCAATACAAGGGGAAGGCACATGTAACATTTTCATGTCAGCTAATATGCTGCTCTAGTTCAAGGATGGATCACCCCTTTGTGTCCTAGCTTATATGTGTTGAAAAAGTGTAGGAAAATGTTTACAAAATCACTTCTTACATTATTCTCTACTTATTGTATCACCTACAGCTGTCATGATTTGTAGCATCTTTACAGTCGTGTATTTTTTTGAGAAATGGTATAGTTAAAATGTGCAATCCATGCCAAATGGCAGTGTACAACATAAGCATTTAAAGGTATACCAGCTAAATCAGTTTCTCTAGATATCGTATATAATAGCTGTGTGTGTACACTGAAGTCCAGATAGGCCAAGTGGCAAGTGTTGCATAAACCAAAATGTTTGTCCTGAACTATGCCCACTTGGCAAATGTCAGACAAAGGGTCTTGGTACTAAGGCTTCAGTGGTCGCCCATACCTCAGAACTAGTACAGATGGCTGCCGATAGAGAATTATTCTGATAACCTCCTTTTTCTCTGTGTGAAGGCTGGCCTAGTTTCCAAGATTCCATTTCAGAGAACGTGGCGCATTTCTGCGTCGGGCTCACAAGTGTATTAACTACACGCCCTGCAAGAGCTCCTCAGCATCAGAGATACCACATGTAGAGGCCTCTTCACAACACAGTGCAAAGGGATTCAAACCGCACTCCTCTCTGTCAGTGTGTATTCAGAGAGCAATGTTTGAAGCTGCTGTATGAAAGGGTTGTGTTTCCTTCAGTTGCCTATAAATTGGAAGTGACTGACTGAGTATTGACTGAATTAAGTGAACGATAGCCTGTGTGTATATATATATATATATATATACATGCCCATGTGTTTATGTGTCTGCGTGCGCAGTCCAGCGAGCTGGACGACATCCTGGACGACCTGCAGAACAGCCAGCCGCAGCTCTTCTCTCAGTCCCGGCCCATGTCCCTCCCCGCCGCCGTGGACAAGCAGTCCATCATCAACGACATCCTGCAGATGACGGGCGAGGGCGCGGCGGCCGCCGGCAGCAGCATGCCGCCGCAGAAGGCCTTCCCCGGCATGGCCCCCGGAAGTGAGTCCCCCCACCCCCTTCCCCTGCACCACGCACGCTTCCCCTGAGCACCCGTAGAGGAGAGACCTGCTCTCCGCAGCCTGTGAATCAGCCAAACCGTTAATCAGCACATCTCAGCCGTGGGCTGCTTGTTTGTCAACAAAACTGACTTGAGGTCGGCGTTTTTTTTCCGAACCTCCGTCAGCAGCGCGTCACTCTCACACACCTGCACTGTCAGTCAGAGGAGACGAGGGGGCGACTTTCCAGTCCCTCCCCAAAGCGCTTAGCGCGGCTCAGTGTCATTATCATCCTCTGGGACAGCCATATAAAGGCTTAGACTGCCCACATGATATAATCCCTCTAAGGTTCTGCCTCTGCGTTTGGGGGCATTTTACAGCAGACGCACATACTAGACACTGCAGTTTAAAGCTGAAATGGTCTGCTGTACACAGTCACCGTGTTGTTCAGAATCTGAGTCTGTGTGTGTGCACGTGGTTGGATGGTGAGTTGCATTTAACTTGTTGTGGGCAATAGAAGAATGAAAGATGTTAATGAATGTTGTGTGTATAAGTGTAATGTTTAAGGTGTTTAAGACTGGATGAATCATATTTCTAGTACGTGTTGTGTATAATGTATAATGTGTATAGTGTGTATAAAAGTGTGGTATGTGTGAAGGTGCTAGTGAAGGTTCTACATATATAGATTTCATTAATTGTCGTGCGTAAAGGTGATGGCACAGGTGTTTTGTAAAGGTGTGTGAATGTCAAAAGTGCCACAATAGTAGTGAAAGTTGTGTGTAACAACAGCGGTGTGAACAATCTGTGTAAATCTTTTGGTGAATAGTGTGTATGTAAAGATCTTAGTGAGCATTGTATGTAGTGCTGCTAGGTAATGCTGGACGTATAATGCTGTGTCAGTGATTGCTGTGCGTGTAATGCTGTGTGAATGAGCGCTGTCCCCACTGCGTCCCTAGACTTCAGCGGTCCCAGGCCGGGCCAGCCGGGCAGAGGGCCGCCGGTCCGCAGCGTGTCCCTGGACATGAACATGTCGTCCCAGGCCTCCGCCGGACCCTTCCCTCCCATGAGGAACAACAGCCCCTACTCCGTCATGCAGCAGCAGGGCATGATGGGAAATCACGCCATGATGGCCAACCAGTCTGGCCTCGTCAACGCAGGTGAGTCAGTGCGTCGGACGCATCACAAAGCCATGTGTCACGTGTCGTCATCGCAGGGAAGTCGTCACAGCGCGCGCTGCCAGTGCCTTGGCCTGCGTCCCCGTGCACTCATACCACATTTCTTTTGCTTTATGTCATCTGTGTGTCACTTTGGCGAGTTGGAAATAACACAAGCTGAAAATGGATCCCACTGCGGTGTGTTTCATCCGGCCGGAAAAAAAAGGTCCTTCCTCCTCGACCGTGTGCAATTAGAACTCCGCCAGCAGCTACACAGCAATAATAAGGGAGCAGCCAAGTGAGAAATTAAATATAGATGAATGTGATTTTCGGTTTGTTCTTTGATGGCTGACAAAGTATGTCAATAGAGTGTGTATGAAGAGAAAAAGGGCCAGGGTCACTTGTAGCCACTCTCGGAGTTGGTCACCATCCGTGGTATTGATTGTTGATAAATACCTCGGGATGCAGATCAATCCATGATCAGCGAGGCTAATTTAAAAGGACATAAATAACCAAGGCGATGCACTTCCTCTTAGTATTTCTGTGTAATCATAGGGTGGCAGAGGCTTGTTCCATGGCGCGGGGCGTGGTAAGAAAGTGGAAGACTGAAGGGTTTCCCCTGGTGGGCCTTCTTCTGACAGGAACGATCGCTGGAAAGTTCCTCTGAGTAATTTCGCTTCCTGTGCTCGGCAGCTCTTTAACACCCTCCTCAGCTACCAAGCATCAACGGAACACAGGAACACAGAAACAAACAAACGTGAGACTAAGCAGCGGTACAGAGCCATGATTAGACGATTGAAGCATTTGTACGCGATGACTTGTAGCAGCGAGCTGTGTTAATCAGAAGCTTCTGAGCAGCGCTCCGTAGGTAGTGATCTCTCAGAGGGGGGAAAAAGGCAGGCTTCATGACGTGCGTCGGTGCCGTGACTCACTTCCTGAGGAAGGAAGCCGAGGGTTACCTCGCACGTCCGTGAGGTGTCGTCGTCAGTCGCCGCCGCTCCGGCTCGGAGGCAGAGACGCGCATCTGCACCCAGCGCCTGTGCCCCTTCCATCCCGGGGCATGAGGATCCCGCCTCCCGCGGCCAGCTCTCAGGTGCGCCTTCTCTCCCGCAGGCATGCTGGGAAGTAACCCCCCGCGCGCCGGCCTGCAGCCGGACGCCTGGGGCTCCCACGGGCCCGCCGCGAGCAGCGCCGGCCCGGCCGCCGTCAACCAGCCGCTGCAGCAGGGAGCGGGGCCCGGACGCATGGCGCCCAGCGCGGGCGCCGGAGTTCCCATGAGGCCCGGCGGCCAGCCGGGACCCAGGCAGATGCTGCCGGCGCAGATGATGGCGAGCGGTGAGTCGCGGCTGCCGCCCTGCCCCACATATCCTCACGTCCCCAGCGTCACACCGCAGCATCGGGGCAGTCTGACCACTGGACCAGTCCAGTCTGTAATATGGCTCTACTCTAGCTTTTATTCAGCCTGCACAGACCTAAGGTATGCACAGTATTTGTGATGTACGCATTCTACAAGAGCCGACAGGCGGAGTATCGACTTATTTATTTCTTTGGCCATTGTTTTTACTCATGATTTTTGTTTCACTCATGTTTGTGTGGAACCCTGTTCATAAGCTACTGATTAGCATCGCATTTTCAGTCAATGAACCAGATCATATCCTGACCCCCACCAGTACTGACACGCTAACGATCGGCACTGATTGTCAACACTAATTATACCGCTGCCGTGTTCACCCAGTTTCTCGCTCGCCAGCCGGGCCGCGGCTAACAGCAGCTCCTTCTCTCCTCCCGAATCCAGCGCAATCGGACCTGGACCTGGGCATGTCGGGGCCCCAGTTCTCCCAGCAGCAGGCCCCGCCCAATCAGACGGCCCCGTGGCCCGACAGCATGCTGCCCATCGAGCAGGGGCCCTTCGGCAACCAGAGCAGGTACCCCCGCCCACGGTCCCGGCGCCGCCCAGACAGGACAGATTCGCAGTCCTAGAACCTCAGAAATTAAGTAGGTCACGCTATTATTCTCTGCCTCCAGTGTAAGCACTGGCAGGACTTAGCTCAGCATGAGAGAGGCATATGCAGGGAGCATTTGGCTGGAGTGTAAAATCACTCCAAAGATGACGGAAGGTGATGAAACTGCTGCATTCGCTGTGTCACTGCGACCCATCAGTTTCTAGTTGGTGACTAATGACTTTTAGCCCCGCAATCTGGGTATTCAGCACACGGTTATATATTGTAAGGTAAAATGGCTATGGCAGTTATTATAGAGGTTATCACTACGTTACACAGGGCACTGTTTTGAAAGCTCAAAAGAGGACCCAAGGGCCATGTATTGGACTCACAGATCTGACAGTGCTGTTGTAAAATGCATAATTGTGTTTGACTGAGTATAAATTGCAGCCATATAAATGGATCATAGACTGCAAAGGATACAAAACACTGAGTATGTCACTCTGGATGAGGCAAATTAACCCATCACTGGTAATGTAGGGTGTATTTTAATCAGCTTTGAGTCTGAGGAGAAGTGCTGATGGATATGCCAGCAGCAGATAGATTTTGTTTAGTTTTGTTTTATGGTACTTATATTTCACCAGCCGTCATCGTATACTACTTCCCTTCAAAATCAGAAAGAATTGTATTTATTGCTTAGCCTTCATCACTTCGATTTGATGTTGAAAAGATATTGATTTGAGATTGATCTTGATATTTTGGAGCTGTTAGGTATGCTATACATAGAGCATTGAAATATCAGTGTTGTCATGTTATGTGTTTGTGCATGCAGGTGTATTATATTTTTCAGGGAAAAATGTAGATTTTGGAAACACTCCTGTGAAGACTTATGACTGAGAATGCATTTATCCAGTCTTGAGCATCATGGGATTGCTTCATCATGCAGCATTTTATTTATTTGTATATTTCATTTTCTCATGGCTTGAAAGAAGGAGTAGGATATTGTCACTGAGATCCTGAGTGAGAAATCATTATGAAATGTGTTATTCAGCTTATCCACAATACCTTTAACGTAGCACTCTGTGCTGTGCGGATGAGTGAAAACCCCCTGAAGCCTGCAGTGAAGGAGAATTTAGACCCTAGAGCTGAGCCGACACTTGTTTCTGCAGACCGGTGTACACCAATCCCCAGGAGGAGGCGCTGTGTCCGCCTGCCACCACGGACAGCCAGGCGGACGAGGGAGCCCTGCTCAGCCAGCTGTACACCGTGCTCAAGGACTTCGACGGCCTGGAGGAGATTGACAGGGCCCTGGGCATCCCTGCGCTGGTCAGCCAGGTATACCTTTAAACATCATATTTATTGCCATTTACCCGGTGCTCTTATCCAGAGCGTCTTACATACAGTGGTTTACAGTGTTGTCCTTATATACAGCTGGGTATTTACTGCAACTGTAGGTTAAGTACCTTGCCCAAGGGTACAACAGCAGTGCCCTAACAGGGAACTGAACCAGCAGCCTTTAGATTATAGTGGTAAGGAGCAAGGCTCATGCCACACTGCTGTTCCTCGCACTTGCATTACTGAAATGCCCCAATGAGGCAGCATGACATGTGCTGTAGATGCACTGCGGAGAGGCACCTTACCATATCAGGGAAAGGAACTTGCTCACTCAAAGGGCAAACAAAATTTTGCCATTATCCCATACCAGAAGTAAACAAAGAGAGAGGGGACATTGAGTTTGCAATGCAAAAGCCCACAGTTTGGGAAATGTGGACTTCATTTACTAGAAAGCTTTGCTTGTGTATACAGCTTCAGAGTCATGTTTACTGTTGACTTAACATTCCCGCATTGGTTTAAATGAGAGTCAGGTCCACCCGCCCAATCTGTTTCCCTGCACACTGCTCCTTTTCCCTTTGAAGCGTAGCACAGTGTGGTTGAGTCTCAACAGAGGAGTGCTCCAATCCAAACCATGATTTAATATGTGAGGAAAGACTCATCCCATTAGATGTGTGCAGAAATGCTTGAATGCACTCAGCGTAACAGAAGGTACGAGTTTAGAGGTCAGGCGCATTACTTCATTGCACAGAACTGAAGAGAACCGTGCCAGTGTGCCCAGGCGGTGAGCTTAGTGTTGGATTTGAGCAGTGTGAATGTATTTCTCATAGGAGTGCAGTGAATGGGCTGCAGTGTGGAGTAGTGGTAAGGAGCAAGGCTTGTAATCAAAAGGTTGCTGATTTGATTCCCTGCAGGGGCACTGCTGTTGTACCTTTGGGAAAGGTACTTAACCGACAGTTGCCTCAGTGAATATCCAGCTGTATAAATGGAAAACATTGTAAAAAACTAACTGATGTAAGTCGCTCTGGCTAAGAGCGTCTGCTAAATACCAATAATGTAATGTAATGTAAATGGATAACGTGAAAAAACTGTGACCTATGTAAGTCTCTCTGGATAAGAGCGTGTGCTGAGTGACATTAATGTAGTGATAATGTAAGGAATAAATGAGAGACAGCCATGAGTATGCGCATTGCATTGTGGGTGTCTGTGCGCCTTTGCAGGGGCAGTCCATGGAGCAGGAGCAGTTTCCCAACCAGGACCCCGGCATGATGCTGGAGCAGAAGCCGCCCATGTACGGCCAGCAGTACACCCCTCCCGCGCACATGGCCCAGGGCAACTACGCCTCCATGCAGGACGCCAACTTTCACGCCATGGCCTCCCCGATGGGCCAGCGGCCGGGCTACCCCATGCTCCGCCTGCAGCCGCGGCCCGGGCTCAGGCCGGCGGGCGTGGTGCCCAACCAGCCCAACACGCTGAGGCTCCAGCTGCAGCACCGTCTCCAAGCACAGCAGGTACCCGTTCCCCTGAAGCTCCTCACCGCCGCCGCTGCCGCCGTGGCTCGTTCTGCGTCTCCTAGCCGGAGACCCCCATCAGACACACACCCTCATGTTAACAGTGCACAGCTCCTCCCAGCTCCTAATCAGTGCTCCATGTTAATGGTACCTGGTTCCTCCCATTTCCTCAGTGGTCGTCCTTTAATGGTACTGAACTAATCCATACTAATCCATATTAGCACTCCTGTTACTAGACCCTTCCCAATTCTTAACTTATGTCCCTGTTAAAGACGTCTGACTCCACCTAATGTGAATTCCATCCTGTCCCAGTGTAAGTATTCAGACTGGTGCCAAAGATTTTTATAAGTATTCTTCATTCTATAATTGCAGTCAAAGTTCATTCTGTTTTTTTCTATAAAGATTGGCATTTTAAACAACAAATTGAATAAAGCTAAAAGCTGAGATAGCATAGGTTTTTGTACTCTCTGGTAGTTAATATTTATTATTATTCAGTCAGTTATTAGAATCAAGTGCTGTGCTTTGTTATGAATGTCATTCCACTCCATTGACTCAAGCTTACCAGACAATGCAGGTTTTCAGACTCTGAGTAGTTTTGAGTGTTATTAAGTCTGTTGCTGAAATAAAATGACATTGTTTCTAGTACAAGTGCCATTTACCTCAAATAATTAAATGAATTATCTCTGCGACAGTATAGGCTTGTGATACCTTTTTTTGCCTTTATTCATTAAGTTATTGGAGTCAAATTGCATGCTTGTTGCTCTTAGAAATGTCATGTAACTGAAATTACTCATTTTGAGAGTGTATCAGGCAATGCAGGCCTATGACATAGTTGTGCATGACAAAGATCATTCTAGTAGTAGTCTACGGTTGTGTCCCTCCTGCAGCAGCGATTAGCGGATATTAATAGACTGTACTGAATCAGTTTGATATAGCTGTTTTCACACTGTAAAGAGGCTTTCTGACCCTGTTTACATCCACATATCCATGTTTTCTGCTCACTGTTGCCTTCAATTTGCTTCATATTTCTTGGTGAAATTTTGTGCAGTTACAGTGTACCATTTTGCCCAGTGATGATCTAATAGGTACAAAATATGTTTAACTCGTTGCACTTAAAAAGCAACAGTTAAATCCACCCATCCAGAGATCAGAGCAGCGTTTTCTCTAGTCTCTACTATGTAGATTGTTTTTTTTCTGCCATACAGTTTAATGTTGACTGCCATCTGCTGGACGTAATGGGAACATATCTGGTGCATCTGCTGTGTGGTCTTAAGGGTATAGTGCCATCTGAATTGGGTCATTATCATTCTTTCAGTTTGGTTACTTGTGAAGCCTAATTCTCATAAAACCATAAATGTATGTCCGTCAGACTCCTTTCAATGCATCCTTTAGCTTTATTCTAATTCAAGGAATTGTACCTAAGTGTTGCCTTTCAAATGCCCCTTCCAGAATCGTCAGCCGATGATGAACCAGATCGGCGGAGTGTCTAATTTGAACCTACCTCTACGACCCAATGTACCCACCCAGGTGAGTCGGGCTGGTCACCCAGGCAACGCGGAGCATTCCAACATAACATATAACGATATCTGGTAACAGGTAGCATGTTTGGACAAGTTGTGAGAACTGTCAGGTTCTTACATTTGAAAGCTTTGTTAATTACTGGGCAGTAGTCGATGCTTTGTCAAAAGGCAAGTATGAGTGTATACTGACACTGGCAATGAAGCTGCACTTACGTGAACATGACGAACAAACTAAGCTATGTATAGGCACAGACACACACGCACACACACACACACAACATATACACACACACACACACACACACACACACATACACACACACACACACACACACACACACACACACACACACACACACACACATTGATTCTCTTCCTCTCTCTTCCCTGTTCTTCCCTGTGTCTGTTGCTCTCTGTCCGTCTCTGTCACTCCCTCTGTCTCTCTCTGTTTCTCCTTCACTCGTTTTTCTCTCTCTCTCTTTCTGTCGCTCTGCTTCTCTCTCTCTCTCCCTCTCTCCTCTCTTCTCAGGGAACCATCAATGCTCAAATGCTGGCTCAGCGGCAGCGGGAGATCCTGAGCAACCACCTGCGCCAGCGGCAGCTGGAGCAGCAGCGGCAGCAGCAGGTGCAGCAGAGGACCCTGATGATGCGGGCGCAGGGCCTCAGCATCCCGCCCAACATGGCCGCCGCCGCCGCCGCCGCGGCCTCCGCCGGCATGCCGGGCGCCATGAGCAACCCGCGGATCCCCCAGGCAAACCCCCAGCAGTTCCCCTACCCGCCCAACTACGGTACCGGACTTGCGTCCCCGCCCCCCTCCACCAGTCCCTTCTCCCCAGTGTCCCCCAGCCTCCCTGGGTCACAGCTCCTCTCCCACAGCTCCTTGCATGGCTCCCAGATGAGTCTGGCTAACCAGGGAATGATGGGAAACATGGGAGGACAGTTTGGGGCTGTAATGAGTCCCCAAATGCAGCACAGTGCCTTCCAGTTTCCCAGCTCAGGTACTGCCTTTTACTCGGAGTGCTTTGTGTTGGTCTGTCCCACAACGATGTGACAGAGCAGGCTTAACAGTGTCGCCTCATTTCTGACAAATTTGTGACCGTAATCGTGGCTCTGTGCCCGTAATGAAACGTCAAAACTCAGGAGCGCACAAAAAATCAGCATGCCTTCCTGTGCCCCATGACTTTAAAAGGTAATATCAGCTTTTGTCCACAAGAGGGCAGTACATGCTTGGCTTTTGTGCAAGACATGATTTTGTTTTGCACTAGCTGCAGATTAATGCTATTTTCAGTGCGCTGTAAATTTTCTGCAGAAAAATTGAATGGTTGCCATCTTATGCATGAGCGCCGATTTATTAACAGCTTTCCCTCCTGTGACTATGAATCTCAGTCATTTCAAATGAACGCTCTGTTTTGGATGATTAAATCGATTTACAATAAGGTCTTTTGAAAGTGAGATTATCTGATAAGCCTGTGTATAAATTGGTGTTACTTGTTTCACCCGTGTTGTGTGTTTAATGTACTACACCTAGACTAATTGGCTGATGCTTTTCAGTGGGTGCGGAGCTGTTGATTTGAATGATCTTTTAGGAACCTTTCGACCTCGTATTCCCTCACCCCCTTCTAACTCACACAACACTTACCTGCATGTAGTGTTCCATCTGCAGTGCCTGAGAATAACCAAGCGTATTAACTCTACACTTCTAACCTGTGCACTCCACACATTGTAACCTGGGAGGTGAATTAGTCAAACACCAAAACGGATTGGCCTTAACTCTTGATACTACATTTGAATCATCCTCCCTCAAGTCAGAAAGTGATAAAAAGATGCCCTTCTCTGCTGTTCTTAAACATGCTGAGGTACGCATCTGGATTATTCCATCTGACACTCGCGTAACAAACAGTGTCAAAGGTGCTTAGCTTGAAAAGACACGGCATTGTAGCGTCTCATCAGACTTGGAATGATCAGCTAATTAGTTTAGAAATAAATGGTGCATTTCAAAAGACTGTATGGATTTCATTCCGAAGGAGCTGTTCTCATCAGTCATCACATTTACCACGAGTGCAGTAATTGTCCTTGTGTACGAGCGCCCATCGAGGGGCGCTTCTGCGTTGCCCGGCTCCCCCTGCCAGTCAGTGACGCCGACCCCCTCCCCTCCCCCTCACGCCCCACTCACAGGTGTGTCCGGGCCCTCAGGTATGAATCAGCAGCCTGACGCAGGGTTTGGAGGAGCCACCACCCCCCAGAGTCCCCTGATGTCCCCGAGAATGGGTCACGCCCAGAGCCCCATGATCCAGCAGCCACAGGCCAACGCCACCTTCCAGTCCTCGTCCGACATGAACGGCTGGGCGCAGGGGAACATGGGAGGGAACAGGTGAGGCTGCGGAGCTCCCGGTGCCCAGCCCTCTGCGAGGGGACGGTCTGAAAAAAATGCTTTTCGTGTCCTTGACCCAGCATAGAAACGTCAAAGCCATGCTGTCTGCACACGCTGTCTGGGGCGACAGTGTAGCATAGTGGTTAAGGTGCAGGACTCATAACCGAAAAGTTGCCGTTTCAATCCCTGCTGGGACACTGCTGCTGTACCCTTGGGCAAGGTACTTAACCCACAGTTGCCTCAGTAAATATCGAGCTGTATAAATGGATAACATTGTAAAGAACTGTAACCTATGTAAGTCACTCTGGGTAAGAGCGGCTGCTAAATAATGTAATGTAATGTAAAAAAGTTAAATGAGCCATAGAACGAAGGTTTCCTGATCCTCCCCCCTGTGCTCCGTTTCTCCGGGAACAGCATGTTCACACAACAGTCGCCACCTCAGTTTGCGCAGCAGCCCAACGCCAGCATGTACAACAACAACGGCATGGGCATCAACGCATCCGGCGCCATCAACAACATGAACCAGATGTCAGGGCAGATGAGCGTGACCTCAATGACCTCTGTGCCTACGTCAGGCCTGTCCTCCATGGGCCCTGAGCAGGTGAGAGACCCCGCCCCCTTGTCATGCCGCTCAGGAGGCTGTGGTCCAATCGGCTCACTCCATTCCCAGTAGCCCGAGAGGCTTTGTTCGAAGGCTCAGTCGCATGCCAGAGTTGCTGCCACTATCACGCACCACACAGATAACGATACTTCCACATAACTAGGACTAAATTACTAACGCAGATGTGGTACAGTGCTCTTACCCCCTGACCAACCTGTGGGCACACTCTTTCCTAAAAACACCTCACTAATTCGGTAGGTAAGCCTCATAATTTAAATTTAGTCGAACACGTCCGATTTCCTTCTCATGCAGGGAAATGATATTACCATGAGAGGAGGCAACCTGTTTCCAAACCAGGTGCCTGGGTTGGACATTCTAAAACAAGAGGCAGAACCTACTCGAGTGAGTAAACTCTGCTGCAAGATGGGCCCCTCTGTGCACCTCATTTCAGATGAAATGCGCATAGCAGTTGGAAAGAGGTTTGGTCATTAATATCGGGGTCTGTGCTTCACTGATGATTCACAACATGGAACTCACAGGAGTTTAGTTAAAAAAGTCCGAGTGCCTGCTCCTGATTTATGGAATGCATTTCTTTACTTAACCCATTACAAGTGGAAGGCCTTATAGTAAGGCCTTAAGTGTCTGGGTACACTTAATTGAGCCCTTCTCAGGACAACAAGGTTGTGAATAATTTACCGTAATTACCTTATGTAATTCTGCAACCAAGAGTTATAGTGCTAGACTGGCTTAGCCTAGACCCTGAAGTCGGTGATGTAATTAGTACTGTGCACTTAGTGCAAGACTGATTTGTACTCTTGGAGGCAATATTTTAAATGACAAGTCCTTGTAGACTTTGAAGCTATCAAGGACTGTGTTGCAGACATAGACAAAGTCTCAAATAGGGGGGGAGGTGTCTTATAAGAGGAACCCCCACCTCCTGGACCACTCCAAAACCCAGTTACGGTGCTGTGTGACCTCCCATTGGGAACATTTTAGTCACATGATGCACTTTGTATCTTCTGTAAGACTATGCAAGTCAGCCAGGTCTGATCAAACATGTCATAACATTTCAGCAGAACTCCCAGCTTTGTGTCTGGGTTTAAAAGCCTGGAAGCACTGTCAACATTGCAGAAGTATTTATCTTGTACTTGCATAGCCTGCTGTCGTTCTTGCTCATAGAATAGGTAAAAGCAGCATTAAGCTGGTTAATAACTTTCACCAAGTGTTTTCCCAGTTCTTGTTTTATTTTCTCACTGGTATAGTAACTTCTTGAGTTTGTAGTGCTGTTGCTGTTAAAGCTTTTAAGCCTTGTAAAACAGTATGAATATTTAAACAAGATGCAACATTTTATGTACTGTATGAGCAAGAATCGCTGTTATAAGACCACAGGCCCTGAACGTTTCATCACCTCTGTTTATTTTCATGGAGAGCTATTTTATCTACCATCTGTAAATAATTTAGCACTTGCCCATTAGTGTGCAGTCACGGGAAATTTATTATAACCTTGTTTTTTAACAGTTTAAAAGTCTCAGATCGTCCTAGTCACACGAGACTCTTCTGACAGACTTCCCTGCTGCTAAAACGGCTGCCCGTTGGCAAACTTTCCTGGCTTTTGAATTCCACTGTCCACTGGCAAAGTTAACTGCTGTTAATATGTAACTGTCCATCCACAGAAGTATTGTTGACTGGGGTCACCGGTGGAACGTCAACTCTGTAGCATGGCGCAGGGGGCCCGTGTCCATCTGACACCAACCCAACCAATGGTCTACAGCCCACAGTCAGAGACTGGCTCCCACCACCGCAGGCTTGCCCCAGGCCACCTCTCCAAACCTCCACAGCCACCTCTCCCAGGAACACCCCAGGGACTACAGCAAGACCCCCCCCCCCCTACTGCAAGAGAGCACCAGGCACTTGCTCTCCCCTTTCACACCCCTGAAAGCCAGACAGTCTGTCGATTGCATTCACCGTAGTGTGACTTAGGTCTCCCCCTGAATGACAAAACTGCAAGTGGCATCAGGACCCTCATCAAATGAATGTATTTTCCTTTCTGGGGACGATGACCACACTCTCGAATCTTATCTGGAAATATGCCCAGTTCGCTCCTGTCCTTCTGGCTCTGTCCTGTTTTTTCCTCTGTTCCAAATTAGGTGTGAAAACTCTAAATACGTTTGGATTCTGGACAGCGTTCTAAATTCAGCCAATTTTATTTTTGTTTGTTGTTGTTTTTTTTTTCTTTTGTGTGAGAATAAAATATTAGAATGAAGTTGAAATGGTTTCTATATGAATCAAGAGAGAGACAGACAAATGGTTTGAAGAGCTTACACAATTTTGTAAAATTGTTCTAATGGTTTGTATTATAAGACTAATCTAGTCTAAAGAGAGACTTATAGTGTATTAAATTAAGATTTATTCTTATGTATAGTTTTCTCTTCGTTTTTGAACAATGTAGACCATTACTTTATGAAACTGTCATTGAGAAAGATGAGACTGAGTTGGCATGAGTGCTTAAAAAGGCACTGTTGTGTTTTAACCCCAAAATGGTTCTATTGGAAATGTTCTTCTATTCTGTTGGAATTATGGATTTTTTTTTGGTCCAGTAGTTTCAGAAAATGATTAAAAACGTATCTCTTGTGGTTTAGAAAAGTGGAATATTGATAGGTTGTATATACCAATTAAAATGTTTTGTTTTTATTTTTATTTTTTTTTCTTGTCTGGTCTTAAACTGCTTTTGAAATGAGAATGGCGTTTCACGAGTTGAGAAGGTGAGAGGCAGAAATCACATGGTGACTTCTGTTTCTGATGGTACCGGTGAGTGGGTGGGTGGGGTCAGGGGTGGGGGTGGGGCAGGGGGGGTGGGACAGCTATATTCACAAAAAAAAAAAACTATTTTTATTGGGGAGGGGGTATGCAGTGTATACAGTGTATAGATTATCGCTTGCTTCTAAGCCTTTAGCATAGATACCACGAAAGAAAGGAAAAACACAACACAGCCATAACCCAATACTGAAGTGTGCTTTCTTTGTCGTTTGGAGTGAAGTGCTAGATACAAGCTGCTAGGTACAAACTGTTCTGGTGTGTGTAACCAAGCAATAACTATTACTTGAGAATCTTTTGTTTTATAATTTTTGTACAGTTTTTTCTGGAGGTGCATTTTGCTCCCTTGTTTGATTCAGTATTAAACTCTGACACTTTTTTATTGCAGTTTGTATTAAAAAAAAGTCCAAATAGATATGTACCTCTGTCACGAGCAGCATTTTTGAGGGAGGGTGCTAGGTTTTACGCGGCCAACTCTGGGTATTGCTGGTATTTTGTAGTACTGCCCCCCCCCCCCCCCCCTCTGTGCTCACTGTTTAAGGGCCCGAGTGATTTGAGCTCCAGCGGGGGCCGGGAGTCAGGCCTTCGGTGATCCCTAGAGCTGCTTCAGCAGGCCACTCATCACAGCATACGGGCCTGAAGAGGTAGAGTACTCTGTCACATCCATCTCATCACAGCCCGCTGCTTTCTCCCTCTTTGCCGCCGGTATTTTCACTTCCTGTGTCATGGCACAGCGTCACCTCAACGCACGTTCCCAACCAACCCCCCCCCCCCCCCCCCCCCCAAAGATATTCTGATGAGCCAGCCAAATTTCTTTGCCTTTGATTTCGATAACACAAGTCTCCTGGAGAATCGAGACTCCGTCTTTACAGCTTACATGACTAATATCATGAAGGACCCTTTGAGCTATGACTTTTTTTGTATTTTCCAGGTAAGATATTCGGCCCAACATTATCTGTCCTATCTGCTACTAAAAATCATGTAGTGTACGTGAGGAAGTGCAAAAGCAGAGAGCTGATGTATCTATGCCATTTTACAGGAAGCCCCTGAGGTCATATGACCACTGAGGTCATAACTTTAATGGATCAAATGAGATGATCGTGAACGCTCACCTGGAGTGTTCCGGCATTGTCGTTTGCTGGAGATACTGTGATTGCAGGAACATACCTGCTCTGTAGGTATAGCTTTTAGCTGCCCTTTCCACAAAGTCATCAGTAAGATTTCTCCTCTGTGTCCTGGGTTTTCCAGTATTGTTTGTGATGTGTGGCCCAAATGTCGGTCTCTATGTCCATTGTTAATTTCGCAGTCCTAGCCTTTCAGCAGGGAAGCCCTTTTACCACCTGCCAGTTTACACTACTGTCAAATCTTAGGTTCCCACAATGAAATTTGAAAGCAGTTGACATTTGCAAGTAGCAAACATTACCTTGATGAAATTCCATTGTAGACAGTTCACCCCTAAGACTGATCACCATCTTTTTGTGACATGTTGGGTGTTTTAAAGAAAAGTTGGCATAAATGAGTGAAGACTGATGTAGAACAGCCGGTTTTATCAAACAAAGCGAGTGTACCACTCCCCTTGCAAATCCAAAGAGTTTCATCAGTTTTAAAACTAACATAAGCCATGACATGTTGGTGTGGTTCAACATCCTTTTATAGTATTTGTATCTGGGCAATTACGACTGGGAGCAAAGAAACTATTTGCCTACACAAAAAGAAAATATCACACAGGCTTTGATTAAATTAACAAAATTTTGTCTCTACTTTTGTTTTCATTTTGGAAATTTTACAGTTTCTTTCTTTTGTATAGTCTGCCAATTTCTTAGAGCTAAATGCAAGAACCTTGAAATGCTGAAACCTAGCATAATGCCTTAGATCTGATTTTCTGTCTTGTATATTACTATAAAGTTGTCTGTTGTATTATATTTGTATAGTGAATTGTGTACAATACCGAATGAGTGCATCATCACTCAACTTGTATTTGTTGCTGGATACAGACTTACGGCACTCTTTTTGGCATATTCAGATCGTTTTCCATGTTTTATTTGTGATCAGTTGTGGGTTATATTATTTGTACAATTGTTTCTCATTTACTGTTTGTGAGGTTTGTATGAAAAAAGATGATGCAATGGTAAATCTAAGCAATATGTAAAAATATCTGGACTTTCTGGAGAAAGCTTACAGTGTTGCGGGCTCTCAGATGTATTTTTCCAGCTATGTTGTTCACATTAAACATCACCTCATTCACCTGCATCGATGTTTGTAATCTTAGTGTGAGCATTTTATGCAAAGTTAGATATACTGAGAGAAATTTAAACACATTTATGCAAGTTGTTGACTAATATTGCTTTGCTGATGCTATTTGCTATTTGATGTTAAATAATACCATTGTAAATAAAGAATTCTGTTATTGCAACATTTAATTAAATGTCCTGAGTGATATTTTTCGTTAAATGCATCCTCGCTCAACCCTTGTGAGGTCCAGCCTTCCCGTTACTATCACTGGAGTTCGGAATGGTCATGGTTCATGGTCCCTGTTTCAGAATCACATTGTGCCTAGTGAAAAACCTATAGTCTAACCTTGCTCGCCGTTGCCCAGGTGACCAGAGCGCCACTATAGGCTTAAAATGCCCGCATGACGCTGTGGTCAATTCAAAACATTTCCCCAAAAACTCCACTGCAACAACAAGAAAGGAATGCAAGGTGAAGTGAATGTATGCCTCTAGTTACTACTTTATTAGTATTGACGTGTTCTAAGTGGCAATATCAGCTGCAATAGCTGAATATCACCTCCCACTTTCAGTTCTCTTTGTACGTGAATCTATCTCTTTTGCGGTATGCATTTTTGCTTTGTAATATGCGTCGTACTGTGAAAATGTAAACACGCGTCTAGCTCAAAAAGTATGGCGTTACAATGTGTGTTGGCGCTCTATATAATCAGCAGTATACTCACGTCAGACTCCAAGCTCCCCCTCCGTCCTCCACCCAAGCATGTATTAGGCTTACTGTATAAGACACTCCTCGGGAGTTACGGAATGACTCTTTCAGTGGTTTTGGTCTTTTCAGTGGTTGATCAATCATTTAAAATAATAAGCAAATCCGCAGCTCTTTTAAAACAATAAAACGAATATTTAAATATCAAATTGTTTCAAATCATTTAAAATATTTGATTATATTTCAGATTGTATTACAACACTTCAGATTCTGTATTTCAGATCTGTTGCTGTTAGACGGCATTACAAGAATCAGTATCGCGTTAAATATCATCCTGGCTGAAGTCAAGTCCGTTTGAGGAAAACTTCACGCGTGTGAGTATGATATTTGAAATAATTATTCACGTTGTATTTATTTGGGGTATATTGTATGCATTTATTTAAAACCTTATCAATGCACACAAGGTCCAGACATTTACTTGTAGTGTATGTTTTCTTTCTTTTTTGTTGGTAATCGTGGCAAAACGTGAATAATAATGATACTTAATAAATGCATAATAAGACAATCAAAGACATGACCCAAACACCGACACAAAAAATCCCATGTTAAGACGTTGTCCATTTAAGAAAACTACATTATGTCTATGTATACTAAGTTGTGCCCAGAGAAAATGGCCCAACTGAAAATTTACCAATAATCTGCAGAATCCACAACCCCATATTTTCTTAGCATAGCGCAGAAATGAAAAAGGAAGTAATATACTATGATTTGTCATAAACTATATGTATTAATACATGTATATATGTATTAATAACAACGGCATTAATTTTTTGGGTATTATGTGAGTATTCACTTCATAGCTTATCTGACGTTACACCTCTTTACCTCAGTTATTTAACAAAGCCGGTCCTTCTTTTTCAAACACCCTGCGCGGGTTGTGAAGTTAGCCGTCCTGCTGTTGTCGCTCGTGTTGATTTGTGCAGGACGGACATCATTGTTTGGTTTAAGTGTGTATGGAGACCATGAAACAGGGCAATAAACCAACCAATCTAAAAGAGTGGATTCCTCCCCCTCCACGTGCCCTGTTTGTGTTCTGTTTTGTATTGTTTTTGTCCATTTCAAGAATTAAAAACCTACTTTGCGATGATGCTCAGGACTGTTAAAATACTGACACAGGAAGTCATGATATAACGGAATGCGAAGGTTCTTATGCTGTCTGCAATGTTTGCCAGGTTTAAATAGTGGCGAATTACATGAAACATCAACTTTTCTCATACTAGTTCTATATATGATGTATAAGTACATAAGTAAATGGCGTGCATTTTGCTTTCCATAGTTAGATTTTTTTTTAAATTACTAAATGAAATTGCAGTAGAAACTAATTGGAAGCAGAAACCCAGTTCTGTTTGTTTTTTTTAATGGTGTGCATTTTTCCAAAAGTCATTGAGGTAATTAGTTTTGCTTTTATAATTATTGTCTTTGAATATATCTTTGTCTTTGATCGTTTAAAACTATTAATTTGTCCCCTTCGTTGGCTAGATATATTTGACAGTATCTGGGTTCCGATATTAAATTGAAACACAGGTTTGCGTTGGCTTTCGAAGTATAATCCTACATCTGTCTACATCCAATGTCTACATCTGGACATATATGTACCCGCACAGTGCGATGGCTGTATTGCGGTAGTAAGTTACCAAGCAGTTCCAACACACTTGTAAAGGATAAAAACAGATCAATACGGGGAAATGTTTGTTAGCCATGGACCAGGTTATTCTGGCAGCATGACCAAATCCTGTAAAATTATTTCCAAACACTAAAATTAATTAAACAAATTCAACAGAAGTAGGGTGATTATCAGTTATGAATATTTAAGTTTGCTTCATAGGGTGACTATAAAAGTCCCTCAGTGTTGCTAATTTTCTTTTTTCCCGATCCTTCGAACCAAGTGGAAAATTAAGTTCACATATGCAGATAATAGAATTCCTTCGCATTTTATGTAATTAATGTGTTTAAACAACGTCAAGCCTATTCTTTCTTTTATTTCTTTCTTGTGGCAAAGGGGATTTAGTCAGATATATTTGGGGCAGAACATTGTATCTTAGTTCAGGTTTTCTCCTACACGTTCTTACGAGTTTAGATTGGATTTCACAGTCTTATCAAACGATAACAATTAAATATATTTGTATAACCATTTCCGTCCTCTATTCAAAAAGTAAAATTCTCAAATGAGTTTGTCTCATAATGCTTGAGATAGAAATACCACTTAGGTTGCACATTTTGAAATGAATATTTACTTTTACTTGATTTAAACACTTGTTTGTTGGTTTGTTGGTTCTTGTAAATTCCTGTCAAAAAAGTGTGTTTCAGCTGAAATTCGTGTGGGGTTATTTATGAAGAAATATCAGATCCTTATTCGAATTGTTAAAATGTTTAAACTGAAACATACATAATGAAGCTCTAAAGCTCTGTCTTTAGTTGGCTGAAAAGTATTAGTCACCGTGTGTGATAAAAACCAGTCCAATAATAGGCTATATTTCATTTCTTCGTGTAAACGTATCAGCCAGGTCTCTGCCTTGATAAGGCTACAGTAACTCTTAAACATCAGCTTTTATTCCAATACCATTATAAGTAAAATGACATTATAATATGTTAAATCGCACAGTTGATATTTCAATTCGTGTTTCACACCTTCATGTTTCAGTCGGATCGATGCTGGGTTGCAAGACGATGTTTTAGAGTTAATGGTTTTGATACAGCATCGAGGCAGAAACGTGTTACATATTATTCAAAACAGGAAATCGAATGATTAACGCAAACTAAGTTGGTAATAATAAAATGTTAACCTGCGATCTCTCAGGGTTTACAACGACGTTCATGATGATCTGATTTCTGACCAATGGCAGTGGAGAAGGGGGACGGAATCTTTCGTAGTCCTGACTCCGTTCAACACTACCCCGCTACAGTCCCATTTGAAGCCACCAAGAGCCAACAAGCCTACAAACTGTTGTGTCCATGATTTTAAACAGTTGAATTTTGAGTGATTTTTTTTAAATTTAACATTGTTTTCAATTTCTTGTTTAATTAAAAGCTTGACAAGACGTTTCCAGGACGGGATGGATTTCACAATATCTGCCAATTCAATTTAAGAAATACTCTTTAAAGTATTTATTTGAATGGTAAGTTTATTTATTTTCATTACACCTCCTCAAATCGTTCTAGAAAGGTTTGAGACTTTTAAGTCAATATCTATCGCTGCGTTACTAGCTTGCCTAGTTTAAGATTAGTGTAATTTTCTCTTAACTATGATAAATTTGTATTAATTACCATTACTATTACTCATTACTATTTTTTTTTACATTACTGTCATGTTATTGTGCAAGAATTTTTCAGTTCCAGTGAGTTTCTGTATGAAGCTTTTTAACAAAGTTAATGCTTTCTGTAAGAGCTGTGATGGCTTCATTATTGCTGACCTTTTCGCTGACCCGATGTTCTTTAATTTAAGTGTCATGACCCTAATTTGTTTCACCTATTGGCTTCCATCGATTTGTATTGTTATATTAAAATATATGTCTTAAACCAGCAAGTTGGCGTTTTATTCCTAATGTCGAGAATTGTAAACTATCATCAAATTATACACATACATGCAGAATAACGAATTAAAGCACGTTAGCTGAACAGTTTATACGTTTAAATGCTATGTAGCCTACGTTTAATGCTCTCTTTTCTATGCTTACCAATACTACCATGGAAATCTCAATTTATGAATTAGAATAGATTTTCCTCTTAGAAAATGCTTCCATTTGCTGAACGATTTCACAGATCACAACTAAACGTTTCCTAAAACTATCATTACCTTAATTTTCTAGGTAAGTGCCCTTTACAAATTTAGCTACGGTGGAAGGCTATCGCTGCGGGCTATGAATTTGTGTGGAGCCATCAACCAGGTCCTCTTAGGAATTCTCTTGAACCCATTTAACTTCAACTTAAGCATGTTTTCTAAGTCGTGCAGTGTGTTCTTAACGGTTTGTAGTGCTGCGAGGAGTGCGTTTCCTTTGGTTTACTTAACTTATTCGCCTGTGTGAGATAAAAAGGTTATATAACGATGTTTTTAGTAAATTTAGTCAGTTTAGTAGAATTAGTCAGTTGTTAATAGTTTTTAAAAGTTATGTCATAATTGAAACTTTAACAGTTAATTTTTGTGAACATGTAGCCCCTAGTTTTACTAATAAACTTTCCAATTTTTCTCATGGGGGGGGGGGGCTCTCCCTCTGTCTTCCCCTTCCCCCTATTCATGCTAAATCTTATTTTCGTGGCAGTTGTTACTGCTATCATCATCGTTATCATCATCCTTCATCGTCTCAATTATAATCTTAGCAATACGAAATTAACATGAAGAAATTTTATTTTCTCCCTTACAGAAAGAATACCTACCAGAGCTGTCCGTTATTTCTTCTGATTCTGCGCTACTGTCTGCAGTGATGTCGCTGTCTGTGTCATGCAATCCTGCGGCGAAGGACAGGAGTTACCATTTAGAACCTCTCAAAGGGAACCCTTGCAGAGTGTCGAATTACTATGCCGGCACTCTACCCAGTTCGCAGTACATGGGTGTCTTCAGGAGCGCACAGAGCGTCTTTCATCCTCTGAAATCCCTGGGACGCCTCGTCACGGACACTCAAGCAGTTATGCCTTTCAATTTCAACGGAGTCCCGTCCTTTTTCAACCATAATAGCCACCAGACATCTGTCATTCAAGAGCAAGTCTACAGCGTGTCCAGCGCTCCGTACCTCAACAGAATGCAACACACCCCGCACGCCCTGTACCACAAGCACGAGGAATTACCCACCAGAGTTAGCGGGCATACAGCGGGATCCTTGTCAGAATTCAGCAGTCCAGCAAGCGATAAATCATCCATCACGTCGTCTTCATCTCCGAAGCAGAGTTTAGTCTGTCTTCGCAACTCAGATTCAGTCACAGAAAAAACAAACAGTTACTGTTTCAGCGAAGAAGATCTTTTCACCGTTCTCTATGGTTACTCAAAGAGCCAGGACCAGAGTGCTGGCCATGCCATCTCTGGCCTGGTCTTCCCTGGAACCACAGGTAAGGTCTCCTTGATAACACGTGTCAAAGAGTAAACTATGTTTGTGTATAAAACAATATTGGATAATTTTTTGACGTTACCGACTCTTTATTCATAAACGAATCAAATTTGAAATTACAATCAGGAACAGTAACTTCAGCGACGGATGATGTGTGGACCTTTCAAGTATATAGTCGGCGAGGGAGAGGATTAGCTTGCTTTCGATTTCAGTGCTATTCTAAAGAGCGAGAGCATGGTTACCTTTATTTACGCTCAGTTTTCTTACAGTTCCCGATAATCAATCTCAGCTCCTGGACACAGAGGCTCTAGAACTACCGGAAGGTGAGTTTTCTCACATTTCTTTTCTTGTGAAGGCTTGCTAAATAATGACACATGTCACATACAGAGATCATAACCCATAGCGTGTATTCCTGTTTTCTGCCTAGGATTGTCTATACTTCAAACAAAGTATGGAGATGTTCCCCACTATGGAGTTTTTGCACACAAGAGCCCCATACCTAAAGGGACACGGTTTGGGCCTTTCCAAGGAAAACTGGTGAACACCAGCGAGATCAAAACGTATGATGACAATACATTGATGTGGGAGGTAAGAATGCATGCATTGTACCAGATATGCACAACCGCTATTGACTGACAAAAAAAACCTTTTCCTTCACAATTATCAGTGGCCGGTTGATTAAGAATGATATAGTTCGGAAAAGCGATTAATTTAGACAATATTGTTAGAAAACTCAATCACCGCTATGTTTTATGCAGGCTAGGAAATTGGCGTTGAAAAGTAGCCTACCGTATGTTCGTTTAAGTGAAATTTAATCATGATCTAAACCTGTCCCTTCATTTAGATCTTTGAGAATGGTCGCCTGAGTCACTTTGTGGACGGCAGAGGGTCGTCGGGGAACTGGATGTCTCTGGTGAAATGCGCCCGATTTCCAGAAGAACAGAACCTCATCGCCGTCCAGAGCCAAAGTCAGATCTTCTATGAAACCTGTAAAGAAATCAGGTCAAATCAAGAGCTCCTGGTCTGGTACGGCGACTGTTACGTGCAATTTCTTGGAATCCCGCTCACGCTGAAGGAAATGATCAGTGACAGAAACACACTGATCCCAACCGAAGGTCAGCTTCTCATCAAATAAATTTGTATACTGATATTAGTCACATAAACACAATCGATTCCAAGAGAACAAAACGAATCGCAATAATATAACCACCGTAAAGTTTATATTGTCGTCCAAATATTGAATGTTTTTGGGACACTAAAATTTGGGATTGCGAAAAAATGAATAATTGTGATAGTTCGAAAGCGCTGATCTTCGCACGCATGTTTGCGTGCTCGCGCCCACAGCAATCGTACTAACATTTTGTCCTTTTTCTGTTTTTAGACTCGGGAGAAGGGTTCAAGTGTGATCGATGCGGAAAAGTCTTCGCGTACAAATACTACAGAGATAAACATCTGAAGTATACGCGGTGTGTGGACCAGGGGGATAGAAAGTTCCCTTGTCATCTTTGCAACAGGTCATTCGAAAAGCGCGACCGACTCAGGATCCACATTTTACACGTTCATGAGAAACACAGGCCTCATAAGGTAATTTTTGTTTTATACTGGTTTATTTACATCAACGGTAATGGAATGGAGGGGAAGCATTATGAGATTTAATATTAATATGTATAAAAAAGATTTAATCGCACTGTGTGAATGTGTGTGTGTGTGTGAGAGAGAGAGAGAGAGAGAGAGAGAGATTTAATCATATGTTGCGCACTACTCAGTCCAAGATTCCCTGCCCGTAGTTCTTCTGCAGTTAAATGTTTCATCCTTAAATTGTCTGCTGAAGTGCTGAAAGAACAGCTCCCGAGTAGGCTACATAAGTAGAAAATCTCTATATTTTGTAGTTCTAAAATTTTAGCTTACATTATATTCCTTAAATCATTATGTGAAACATCATTTTAGTTTTAGTTTTAGATTCAGTCACAGAAATATGTCTGTTGAAAAGTTCACACACGACAGTTCATCTCTTTCTCTCTTTCTCCCCCTCTCATTCTTTCTCCCTCTCTTTTTTCGCTCTCTCACTTTCTCGCTCACCCTTTCGCCCACATAATCGTGTGAAAAGTCTGCACACAGGATAAATGTTAACAATTGTTTGCGTAATGATTCCGTTGTCTTGTTTGTGTTGCAGTGCACCGTGTGCGGGAAAAGTTTCTCTCAGTCGTCCAGCCTGAACAAACACATGCGCGTGCACTCGGGAGAGCGGCCTTACAAGTGTGTTTACTGTAACAAGGTGCGTTCACGCCGAGGCGCGAGTAAAGACCTCCATTCAGGATTTTTCTAATTTCATGGCGCATTTACTGAGAGAGTGGTCATTATCACCCCCAACACAGACACACTCCGAGGAGACACTTACATGCTAATTAATGCCAGATGTACAGCCATTCTTTTGTTAGACGACATTATGCGTTAAATTTACGACTCCAGAACGAACACAAGTAGTTTTTGTTTTCTCTCTACTCCCGCCTCCTTATTATTTTCTCATTGAACGACTTAACCAATACGGATTTCTAAAAAATGTTTTAAGCCCGCAGAATATTCATATGATGTGGTGTTTACTTGATTGTTATTTATGTTCCGAGTTGGTTCAAGTGAAATGTTTAAATTGTTTTTTCAGACAAGTATAGACCAACAACACACCAACAGCCAAACAACACCATTTTTCAGATATGAAATGTTAATTTTCTACTGAAAATTAGTTATTTTTCTACTGAATCAGTTGCACTATTATAACATTTCTGGTACAGTAGCCTACTATGAGTTTAACTGCGAATTGATTTTTTTAGGCATTCACTGCCTCGAGCATTCTACGGACCCATATCAGGCAACATTCTGGCGAGAAGCCCTTCAAGTGCAAGCACTGCGGAAAAGCCTTCGCCTCTCACGCGGCACACGACAGTCATGTGAGGCGAACCCATGCCAAAGACAAAGCATACTCCTGTGACGTTTGTGGCAACACTTTCAAAGATGTGCAAGAGCTCAAATATCACATGAAGAGTCATAAAGGTAGGGACTTGCAGTTTCGTAAACCATTCCAATTTTAGCGTCATTTCACTGTTGCATATTCAGTTGTTTTAAATGAAGTGGTTAAAATAGGCTAGCCTGTGTACAATTACTGGTTCAATAAGAAGAGGTTGCAGCAATGGTTTGCATTCTAATGAGTGTTTATCAAAATGCTCGACATATTAGTATGATTATTTTCAGCTTTATACTGCACTAACAAATTCAGCTGAATGGGAAGACTATTATTTTATTTGAGTTAGTTTCATGACGAAATAAATACATCGATCATTCGTTATTTTCATCTAATGGGTAGATTTGTTTTTCAGGCAAATGTAGTTGTTTCCAATTAATAATAGAAACGAGATGTCGTCACTTGCGGAGATCATTTGAACATTTCTAATGAAACGTGTATCTATAGTCCATTGACTAATAACTAAAGAATAATTACTTGTTCATGATTAATACCTAATAATATGTTCTTTTCTGATTTAGGGGAGCGACCACTTTTAGACAGTGTCCTCTCATCACCAGTTCCTTCAAACCATTCTGTGGGCGATAAGGATTTGTTTTCCATAACCAAGGACTGCGCTGGGACTCAAAGGCAACTGAGAGAGAACTATTCCTACAGCGGA
This sequence comes from Megalops cyprinoides, assembly GCF_013368585.1. Taxonomy (NCBI): domain Eukaryota; kingdom Metazoa; phylum Chordata; class Actinopteri; order Elopiformes; family Megalopidae; genus Megalops; species Megalops cyprinoides. The sequence continues at coordinate 17,049,887 of NC_050584.1, forward strand.
CTGACCTCCCTAAATACAGAATACCGACCTTGGAATTAGTTATGCGGACAATGCTGAGTAAATATTCAGTAGAGTTGAAGATGCTGCTAAAAATTTATGTTACAAAGTTGAAATAGCTTGATGTTCTTATTTAATGATTATAACAGATATATTTAATATCTTAACTTTTGTGTAAGGGTGAGTTGTTGTTTTGCCAAATTTATTTATTTGTGTCGACTATATATTTGTGAATTTGATGTGTGGTGTTACGTTTTATATATGTGGGTCATCTTCATGCTTAGCTGAGAGCTACCATTCTTGCTTTTTGTACTTCTACAAACACGTAATTTTCCATTAAGGTGGCGATAGAATCTACCACAAAACGCCTGGGCATTACGGTATCTAAGAAGTAAATTGAAATGAACTTGAGGCAATGTTACATTTTTCGTTAGGTGCACAGTATGTTTTTAAAACTGATAAAACGAAACATTGTTCGTTATCGCACATTCCATATTTAATTTTTCCAAAGTGAAAGGAATAAAAATGTTGTGCACATTAAAAAGCACCATGCTACCCGGCATTGTTGATTCTGTAATTCATAGTATATCTGATTATTATTTTTCCAGTGTGTTTTTGCGTTTTTAGGTTTAATCAGATCCAGTTAGACTGCAATTTAAGGAATACTTAACATACGATGTTGCACCCTAACAAGCAGCTCTAACAATAAACTGACTATTTTTGGTCAAATTTTATTTCTCCTCATTGATATGCACCACTAAGCAAACATTTTTAAAATGTATGAACTACTGAGTTCACCTTTCCAAGCTTTCAGGTGAATAACATAATGAGATCGTGGATACTACGCAATTTACGTAAAATTGCATTTTAAATTTATGTAATTTTTAGTTCCAAGTGCACAGTGTACATGGATCTATTTTGTAAATGTTCTTGTGAAATCGTTTCGTGCTGGTTGCAAAAGCAGTTCAAGTATTTGTCTGTGACTACTGGTTGCTATAAGGCAGATATATATTTAATAGATATGAGGTAAATAATAAAATCACGTGGCATGAAAACAAAGCCTTAATTGCATTGCTTATTCAGATGAAATTCCCAAGACCTCAATTACGTCCATACCTTTTATTCATATTTTTTTCTTATTCTTTGTTTTCTCTTTCTTTTCTTTTTTCAAAATGCAACGCAATCGGAACTGTTGCTGAAAGCATACTCTCTTCTGTCGTGGGAGACACGAACTATTTCCGCACCAATTACAAAAAAAAAAAAAACAATATTCAAGAAAAAATCGGTAACTCTTTTCCACAGTACAGTAATTATAAACAAAGCGAGGTACGACAGTTTTACTGCACAATCGGCACGCAACTGATTTATCTGGAAAACAAAGACAAAATTCGAAGAGTTGAATTATATTGTAATGCATTTTCCTTGACATGTACAGACGAGGTGAGACGAGAAAAAGTAAAAGGCCAAAGCTATGTTTTATTAAATTGACCAGGCCCTGACAGTCGTTTACTTCATTAGCCAAAACTGACTGAGATGCGAGTGGTATTAGAAAAACAGACGGTCCTTTTATGCTATCAGCCAATTGAAAAGTGATTCCAAAAGAGAGCAAGAGAGATAGACTTAACAAGGTCAAGCACTACACGTAATGGTAATAATGTAATTGACAGGATTAGTCTAACCTTATTTCGCTGATTTCACTTGTAAATGATAAACGCTCGAATTGGTTGTTTAGAAATCTCACATTGCGCTCACCTCCTTAAAACTTTTGAGTAAGCATGGGTAACATGGCCAGGTCGTTAACTTTCACACACTGAGGCGCAATGTTATCATTATCATTATTATTCAGCCAGTTTTAATAACCAGCGATGTAATAATCACATGTGAGTATCGGCCCTGTAGTCTGTTCCGCGCTGACGCGAGCATGGACACTCCTTCGTGCAACGTTGGAATTCACTGTGGGTGGTTACCTTTCTCCCAAACGCAGAATTTTTATTTTTATTACTTTATTAAGTTTATTATTAATAGTGATGTAACCACGTCTGTATTCGTCAGCTTTGGAACAGTATTGGAGCTTCCCACGTCTCAAGTGCTCATTGTTGACATAGTGAATATAACAGCTATACTTTGATAAGGAGTGCAACCTAGTTACACATGACTGCAAATTATTACCAAATTGTATTACTCACTTAGGCTGGTTCTTATAGGCTAATATTATGAAGGCAGCATATCAGAGTGGTCTAGCAGTAGTGAATGTTGCCGAGGGTCTGTGTTTCCCTCACACAAGAATAGCCCATGCTGCTATAGGGATCATCTGAACACAGATTGGTATAAAACAAGGGACAGAGACCTGCTGTTCTTTCCTTAAACTTTCATCTGTCGCACTCCCCCAAGGATTACTGTAAATGGACAAGGGTGAGTCAGAGGGAGGGGGGAGGGGGAGGGGCTGCTCCCGGAAAGCCCTACTGTAAAGCAGAAGTTGGAGATCCACAGGGACTGGCCCTCCACACACCACACCATCGTTATTACTCTGCTGATGAATTTCAGCTGGGGAATGAGTTGCTTTGAGTGGAGTACACGCACACACACAACACACACACACACACGAGCGGAAAAAGATGAAAGCACACACAAAAATGCACACAAAAACAGATAATGTAGTCTGGATGTGGAAAAAATGCATGAAAAAGAATAATGAATACAGGGATGTTATTTGGTCTTCTGTAAAAATTTTTTGTCTCCATCACTTGATTAATTTCCGTAGCCTTCACGAGATTTCTGCTTTATATGTCAGAGGGATAATATGAAGTTTGTGTTAAAAGCAAGCAGTAGGGACATGCACGGAACAGTTACTATGTCATGAATAGGGAGAGAGGGTGGTACGGGGGGGGTGGGGAGGGGTTGACTCTGGGCTGAGTGAAAATGAACAAACCCCAGCAACAAATTAATGACAATGGACTGTAGCAATGAGGTGGTCTGAAAGCAAAGAATGGCAAGGGCTGGAAACAAAGGCGGTCCCGTTGACATCTGCTGCCCTTTGATTTGTCCCACCACGTTACCAAATGTCCCAAATTTGTTCTCCGGAGAGCCCCCATGTGCCAGGATTGCAGGGAGAGGAGTGTGTTTCATTGGGGCTGTGCCGCTGCTGACAGATGACGCGATGGCTCGCTCCCCCATCACTGAGCTTGGCAATGTCGCCCTTTAACCTGAAAGCCATCACTTCTTACTAAGGGTATGTGGAAGCAATACACTGTAATTGCTAAAAGCTGGATGTGCAACAAGAAAAAACTCGCACATTAGTATGTATGAGCAGATATAAATCCACTGCTGATATTCCTAAAACAAATTTGCTCTCAATGTCATGCATGATAATGTTTGTGATAATCTGATTTACAACTCTTGATCTTGAATATCAAAATGACTGCATATCAGGTGTCAGTGCAAAGGATTAAACTTTCGGTCCATGTGAGTTTTGAGAGTCTGGCTATTAATCAATCAGTCACCATGTCCTCCTTAGAGAGTCGGGTCATAAAAAATGTTAAGGTTTTGATGACTGAGAGGTTTTTTTTTCAGTTATTCGGTGTCCGTTATCTCTAAACTGAACCAGAAACAAAGTGACCCACACAAACCCAGCACTTCTGTGTCCTGAATTTGGACTCAATCAGATTAGTGTTTATGTGCAAAGCCCCAGCAGTTCATTTAGAAATGTGTGGCCGATTTGTATGCATGTGTCCCTCCGCAGGTCCCCTGCGCTGAGAGAGAGGAAAGTGTTGGTGTGTCCGAGGCACACTATAATGGGCCCCTGCCGGGCGCGTCACCCTCACTGGTTACACACAATAATGGACGACCCGCGGTCAGGGGAGGAAGGGCGCTGCCGGGGTCAGAGGTCGGGTTTCAGTAGACAATTTAATTACCCCTCGTGCTGCAAATGGTAGAAATATGTGATCTTTAACAACTGTGGGCTTAAATCAACCATCAATAGCTGGCCCTCCCTAAAGTGTGGCCTCTGAAATAACTGCGAGGAGAGGCGGAAGGAGCGGTGTGATGTTCTTCCCATTCTTCCCAAAACACAAAAAAACGAGAGAGCTGCCAATGTAAAATATGCACTCTGAATGCTTCACGGTGCTAAAAGCTAGATTTTACTATCACCCTGTGTGATGAGAAGATTTAGAGTCCGGCCCTCACAGTGCTCTGAATTTTTATACTGCTGTTTATAGGCATTGATTTCACACTTAAACCCCTCCAGTTGTTAAACCCTCTCTTATGAGGCTGAGGCGACCTATAATTTATCTTTATTTTTCTATTTATGCGATATTAATGATATCCAATAAAAGGTGAATTTCCTCATTGGGTTATTGCTGAGGTTGCCCGAGGTCAACTTTTGAGAGCTTGTAGTAATTCACGGAGGATAAGGACCACATTGTATCAAATTGTTTTAGCCATATCAGTCAGTCTACCAATCTGCTTCTTGTTATTCCCTGCCCCTACCCCACCTTGTCTTACTCAGTATTATGAATATATTACCAAATGCTTAAAAATAAGTTATTCAATGAATGACATACACTATAGATGCAGATAAGCATTCACAAGCCAAATAGTCCAAAACCTTAGACAACTTGCTCCTATTTGCACTTAGTGAAAAAACACTTGGTCTTCATGGTCTGTGTTGAACCAGACAGTCCGGTCATATTCAGTCCCCAGGTTGAAGCAGTAATGTACATTTGCTGCAAGATGTAGATGAGATTAAGCTCAACATCACAATACGGATAGCACACTTGTCCTTTGACATACATTAAGAAATGAAAGAAATAAACCATCTAGCTGCAATAATGGAAAAGCTGAGATTAAAGGTAGAGAGAGTGTGTCCATTCGGAATAGTGGTCAGACAGCCCATTGGTGCCAAGTTATTCAGTGACTCAGAGATGTATGGTTTCTTCTAGTCAGCTGGTGCAGAGTTTGTATGTCTGCAACACTGAGCTAGCACAGAGGTGGTATATTTATGTAACTGAAAGAGTATAGAAGAGATGAAATTATGCTATTAAGGTGTCAAAGAAGCAGCACACATTTATCTACCCCTGAGTTCATTCAGTTGCGTTAAGCTCATATAGAGCACAGTGCACGTGTATTTGTTTCACTTAGCTGACAGACTAGTGGTGTAACTGTATCTCTAAACTGGTACAAGAGTGCTATATTAGTTCCACAAGCTGGCTCACAGGAGGCATTTCTGTGTACCTGAGCTGGCATTCAGTGGTTTGTTTGAAGCCCTGAGCTCTTACAGACCACAACACAATTGTACTGCTTCCAATTAGCTGGCACAGAGGTGGTATAGTTGCATCTCTGAGCCAGTACTGGGGTGTTGTATGTGTGTAACTGAGCTGAAACAGAATAGCTGAATTTGTTTCTGTAAGCTGGTACAGAAATGATGTGTTTATACCACTGAGTTTGCATGAAGGGGCACATTTGTTGATTGTACCCAAGTGTGTAGACAATTGCATTTGTACCACAGAACTGCCACAGAAGTGGTATAAGTGCACTTCTGAGTTGGCTCAGAGACAGTATATCTATGTCCCTGAGCTGGTATGAAAAGTTGCACCTGTACCCCTGACCTACAGAGCTCAATGTGCCTCACTGTCATGTTAGGACAGCAGGTGCTTCAGCAAACCCTCAGGCTGCTCCATTATGTAACTCCAATGTCAACTTCACCTGGCAGCGATTGCCTGACAAGGATGGGTCTGCTTCAGCTAAGAAAGCAGTGGAGGCAAGCAAAAGTATAGCTTTACAGTATATGCGGCAGTATAGTATAGTAGTAAGGAATAGGGCTCATAACCAAAAGGTTGGTGCTTCAATTCCCTGCTAGGGCACTGCTGCTGTACCCTTGGGCAAGGTACTTAACCCACAATTGCCTCAGTAAATATCCAACTGTACAAATGGACAAATACGTACAAACTGTAACCTATGTAAGCTGAATGACAATGATGTAATGCAATGTAAGTTCGGAGTGATTGGAGTGGAAAATGAAGAGCAGACAGCGAGGGCACTGCGCCGCAGGGCCCTGATAGGTAGAGCGACCGGGGACAGCTCAGCTCAGCTCAGCTCGCTGCGCCTGCATGCAGCCTGGTGCTCACCGGTGACAGGAGACATGGTGGGATCTCCCAGGAGAGGCTTCACTCTCAATGTGTTTGACCCCACAGACTCTCTCTAAGTGGCTACCTGTCAGTTCCTATTTCAGCCGTACTCCGCTATGAACAGGAGTGCTGACCATGGCCTGATCTATTACCTGTATTGATTCTCTAATAGCTGTCAGCGCTCAGCACGAGACTATTCTAAGACCGCCTTTAGGCTCTTAGCTGAGTGGGATCATAAACTCAGCATTAAAGGGCCCTCCCTCTAAAGTGATTATTGCCTTTGGAAAAGTGAAAAAACCCTCATCGTGCTTCGTGTTAATAATTGATCATTATAGACAATTGTTTTTGTGACGTGGAGTTCAAAATATGACCGATGCAATGCTTTCCAAAGCTTTTCCCAACCAAGAGAGCCACTTCCAGCCGAAGCGATTACAAGCACAAACAGAGTCACACAAATCCGTGCATAAGTGGCCCTGTTTTTTTAAGAACAGCTTGCGGACAGGTTGGGAGAAATCCGTTTGTGTTTATTTACCGGCAATTTCCACCAGGACAGTAAGGCGAGTGGAGTAATCCCCTGGAAAGCGAAGATAAATGCCCGGAATGCAGCTTACTGGATGAATGGCAGATCAAACACAGCAAAGCCCCTTCACATTGGTGGCAGGGGCAGGCCCCAGCTGACAGGGGACAGTGGCAGATGGCTCCTGGTTTCTCCGCTGGTGCTGGTGTGAGGTTCCACTGTGGCCCTGTCCCAGGGGGCTGTCTGCCTCAGCCACCCCCCTCCTCAAACCCCAGGTAAGACTCTCATCTCCCAATGCTGACAGAGGGAAACACCGGGCTGGAAAATAAACAAATACATCATGGAAGCAACTCAGTGGTGACACCCAATCAATTACAGTCATCCACATACAACAAGAGTAGTCAGTCAAGTTTTGATACATCTCTGTACTGATAGAGAGGAAATCATTTATTTCAATTATCCTTACAGTACGTCTGGAAATACAACCAATTAGTAAATTGAAAACAGGCAAATTGAATTGAACTGAATTGTTCTTTTATAACAGTGCACTGGATATACCAGAATGCATCAGTTAAACGTGAAAGTTAAACAGTCATACCTCTGTCAAAGAGAACTCAACACTTTTAGATTATTCTAGATACATATTATGAGAACTTCTGTGTACCTTTGAGCTTCACAGCAGTGAACGTATCCCTCATTACCATGTGATTTTGTTTGCACATTAAGCCTGAATTACAACAAAATTAAAGCTAAAACAACAATGCTTTTAATTTGTGTGAGTCATTATCACATGTTGTCATTCTGAACATTTAATATTTCAGAGTGTGAGTAGAGTCACCTTATTGACAGAAACTGCAGCCTTGTGTGTCAGTGTTTGTGTGCCAGGTTTTTTGTCTGGCCCTTCAGTGTTTTCCCAGTGATTGTCAACCCAAGTTGCGGACTGGCTGAGTGTGTCATGGGGTGACAAGTAGGGAGTTAGAGACAGAAAGATATCCAGCCCACTCCGCTGTGTTGCTCTGTGCAATGAGAATCAGTTGGCCTTTTCACTCTCCCTCTTTACCTTGGAAGTCTCCTCTTCACACACCTCCGCTGTGACGGCCGATGTCCATATCAATTGCACGTATGGTTCCCTTGTGGTGTTGCTCCCCCCCCTCCAGTCCCCTGTGAATGCTTGCCATTCTCATGTGAACGCGGCCATCGGCGCAGCATTCTGCGTGACAGCAGGTCTGAAATGGGCTAAAGTAATGCGCCGGGCGAGCTGGCCCACATACAGGCCAGCGCAGAGTGGATGGAAGGTCATGGGAACAATGGAGGACAGCGCAGGGTGGCTTTGTTTCTCTTCTCACTGGCATTGTTCTAACACAACGGAAATGTGCCCTAACACTCTCAGTATTCACATTCAACACCTCATTGTCGTCTGTGAATGGGCAAACCATGAATATAGCCAGATCACTGGTACGCCAGCTCCATGTTTTAGTGGCTGTTTGGTTGTAGCGTTATAAAGTGTTGTATCAGTTAATTGAAAACAGTTGTATTCCATGTAAGTTGTTGGTTTTTGTAACAATGTTGGTGGAGTTTGAGTAATTGGTGTTGATTTGTACAGTGTCTGTTAATAAGTGAGTTCAAGGAAATTTTGTGTATTTAATAAGTACTTTGGATAGAAATATTTACATCATAAATAAACTTTGTATATCAGCTTTATCATCACATAATAAACTTTACATCATAAAACCTCATACTCAAACCATCATACTCCTCACTGGGAAAATGAATGGGAAAGTGAACACATAACTCGTTTGAGATCTTGAAGATTCCAAAAACGATTACATTGCTGTTCACTTGGATTCTGAATGAAATGACTATCTCTGATCGCTGCATAGAATGATTTCAGGTGGGTTTATTTTGGATCGTGGAGTATTTTCTTTCAACAGTGCAGGATCAAATGCCGTCTTATTATAGATGAATTGATATACTTTATTGATTGATTTGATTGATTGGATTTCTCAACCAATTCAAATTTCACACTGCGGTCTCACCAAAACAAAGGTGGGGACAGGAGTTAGCAGCATGCACAGCCATGCTCCAATGACATGACATTCCAGCCTCTGAAATAATCATGTTGGTATTATCCCACATAATCCCCTCTGCTTTACATTTAGACCAACATTTTACACTCTTCCTGCAGCCAGAGGCACAGGAGCTGGACCGCATCTCCTATGCCCGAACCCTGGTCAAACAAACCACTGTTTGCCCTCAGCAGCGGTTTGGGAAATTGAACTGTGTTCCAGCAGCCTGGACTGGATTAGCCAAATAAGCACTCAGGTTTATCCTCCTGTCATACCATTACCAGGGCGAGCTGATGACTAATAATCAATTCCCTGATGACCGATCGCGGCCGAGCTCACAATCTCAGGTACGGCATTAAGCAGCCAACACCCCCCTCCTCTCCCGGCCACTGGGCTGGGCGACCGCTCCTCCCCTTCCCCATTGATGGATGGAAAGGGGGCCGGTCGGCGGAATTCCCATCAATAGCTGTCGGTCTCATTTAACCAAGCTTACAGTGCTGTGGCGGGGAGGACAGCGAGTTTATCTGTTAGTTAGTCCCCTCCCCCTCCTCCTACTTTTGCCACGTTGGCTCCCCTAATCAGGCCCTCAGCCCTTTGTGCACTCGAGGGACTGGGAGCTGGGGTCTGCCCTCATCCACAGGTAATTATGGCAATGGGGATGGGAGTATGGTAATGACACTGAGTGCGACCCCCCCAGGGGGGCTGGGGGGTGGGCGCATTGGCCTCAGTGCCAGGGAACGGCAGCCCTCCCGAGTTTGTAAAGCTGTTTAATGACTGCTGTCAATGAACTGACTGTGCACTCCTCCTCGCCCAGCACTGCGGGTCACTCCATAACCCCCTCTTTTGTTCTTAGGACAATTGACAGTGACCCCTGTTAACTCCCAGAGGGTCCGAACGAATGACTTCAGAGTCTCCAGGATTCATTCCATCCAGGCCGTGAGAAGAAATGCTGAATGCTTCAGTCCCCAACGCATTTTCTTTGCCGTTACTGCAAGCCAAAGCAATTGAAAAAAAAACACATCAGATCAGTGTAGGATCAGAACATGACCAACTGATTTCACAGATCCAATATGAGTTCTGTTGTGTCCTTTGCACATTGTAGGTGGTGTTGAAGAGTCAATGAACAATTTCTACATCTGCTCTGATGAGGAAATGAAACGCTGATGGATGCTTGGTGACACAAAGCCCTTCCCAGAGGAGGGAAATGGAGACTCCGTCCTAACCCTTGTCCATCCTTCCCATGGAGCCTTTATGAGATTTCACTGAGGAACGGCAAGACGAGTGCTCTGGTCATACTGAAACATTTATGAAGCCTTATGACCCTTTCCCAACTAATGTACCCTAACGGTCTTTATGGCTTCTCTAGTCTAGCTACCCCTCTACTTCCCGGCATCTAACTCCTTAACACCCCACTTCTAGTGCTTTTACGGTCTTTTCTGCATTTTTAAACATTGTGTTTTACTCTTATTGCCGCTCTTGAAAAAGCTATTACATATATGTGCTGTAAAAAGTGTTCCATTGCAGATACATACACTGCATGCAGTTATGTCGCATTGCTAATAGGGCAGCAGTGTGGCATAGTGGTTAAGGAGCAGGAGCAACCCAAATCAGGCTGCCAATTCGATTCCCTGGTGGGCCACTGCTCTTCTACCTTTGGGCAAGGTACTTAACCAAATTGCCTCAGTAAATATCCAACTGTATAAATTGATGACATATAAAAAATTTGAGGTGAGCAAATCACTCTGCATAAGAGAATCTGCTAAGTAAAAAACATAAAATGTAAATTTACTGTAAGGAAATGAAGGAGTTTGCTCAATTTCAGAAATAAAGTCCAATTAACATCTTATTAAAACCCTTCACCTCCTTCACTGAGCTTTCTAATTTAAAATATTTATTTCCAGCCACATTCATACGTAGCAAGACTTGTATTAAAACAATACTGCACTATTTTTCAGGTGTTTGTTTTAGGCATTTGTTAGCCTTCTGCCTACCTCACGCCAAACATCTTCTCTTATTTGCAAGCACATCGACAGACGTTGAAACCCAATTCTGAACTGAAAATTGATTTGTTAATGTTTTTTCACTTAAAAAAGACCCCCATAAATGTTTAAGGTTTGACAGTTGATATCAACATCTCTCACATGTTTAAATGCAGGGACCACAGGCGGGGTTGGGAGAGTGGTCCGGCCTGCAGTCCCTGTATTGAATTGCTTGACCTCGAGTTGTCATTGCGGTGTAGAAATGCAACTGGACGTTAGGCAGCCTCCATTAATGTCCCTGAATGAATGTTAAAGCTTTCCCCCCCTCTGGGACAGCCCATAGGAACGTGTTTTACAGTTCCCTTGGCTTGTCTCCTGTTTACATTCAGTTGTTAAAAATGCCATATGCTAAATGGGTTTGTGTTTCAGGTCAAATTTCCCAACATTCGGCCCCTGCACTTACCAGCCTGAAAAGGACAGGTCAGGGGTCAATGAAATATTTAAAATCATTTAAACAAAGTCCACTTTAGGATTAAAAAATTTGTTTACTCATGATAGCTATCAGATATTGCTGCAAACCACACCACGTGTAAAATTGAGCAGCTCATATTTAAATGGTATATTGATGTTTGGAGATGTTTTCAAGTTTTTGGATTGATCTGACAATTACTTTGATATTTCATTAACAAATGTAGAACAACTGTATTTTGTTTGGTCTCTGTGACTTATCATTACTGTATTAAATTTTTTACAATTGATAATATGATGCAAAAATGAAAACATCAAAGAACTGTATATTCACAAACCTTCAAATATTTGCTATAGATAGTTATTTATGGAATTATTATAAATGATACAATTACAAGAAACTGTAACATATAGGATGACTTCCTCAAAAAGAATAAAATAATTTGAAACATAATTGGTGGTAATGGTATTGATGGCTCCTCACAGACAACCGGGAGCAGGGATAAGTGGCAGTCTAGACCATATCCAAAAATGACTGTTTTGCTTCGTTTTAAAACACAGAGCTAAGCGTGTATTTTCAGGGAAGAGTGGGTTCCGTGTGACGAGGGTAGGGCTGAGAGGTGCTTTCAACTTGAATAGCGGATCAATGGCTCTGAAATGGAGAACGCTCTTCATTCACGGCAGTCAGCCTAATGGTACAGAACGTCATTTTAAAGCCGGCTTCCCATAAGCACCGCGCAGGTCACATTTTCAACACAGTCAAAACAAACTGGCGGAGAGGGGGGAAACGGAGGTCAATACCCACGATCCTCCAACGGGGGTGCATTGGGTTTCCCTTACAGTGATCTCTTCATTAGGATCATGTCAAATGAAGGAACTGTGTCGGGGCGGCGTGTGCTTGTGATAACATGATACTTGTCTTCCTGGCAAAAAGCATCTTTTTACATAAAGTGGAATAAAACTACCCCCCTCAGGTCTCCGTGTGGGCTCAATATGAAAGCATTACATCTGTGTTGGCACCTCATATGACATACAGCACATTGGACAGATTTCATGACTATATACTGAAGATGGTCAATTATATTGTTGAACTGTGTTGTACGATTTATAGACCACATGTTTAACCACCAATGACGCATGCCTCCATCAAAAATTACGGGCTTGTTTAAAAAAATACACATTCGTTCATATTGCACAAATTTGCCCTATCTGCCCGTATAGCTGGCCTGTGAGCGTCAAACTCCAAGCTCTTCCAATGGTGATTCCGGATGTGCTGCAGGTCCCAGAATAGACTGTCTTGGGAGAGTTGGGGAGGTCTGTGCTGTGGACGCTGGTCGATGTTCCCCAGAGTGAGTGCAGGGGGTCACAGGTATACAAAGAGAATGGTGAATTTCGCTGGGTTTAAGTAAAAGTGCACCCCTTTGTGCCAGTCGACCCCACTGTACCCCACTGTCATCAGGTGACTGTCTCCCACACAGGCATCCCTCCTGGTTGGCATCACTGGTTGCACTACTTGACAAATTCTACTTTGCCAGTATTCCGATTCATCAGTACTTTTGTACCAACCTACAGACTCTCCCTGCAATTGCTGGGTTTGCATGATTCTGGTATGCACACACAATACAAGAACCACAGATATTTTATCTGTGATATATCTGTGATACCTATACAATATATCAAAACACCTTTGTTTTGGGAACCATTACAAAAGACTGAGGCATATCAGCAACATACTCTAGTACCATGAAGAGAGCTAAAACATTTCAGATATATACATTACCACTGACTGCATCAGACACAGGTCTTTTAAAACAACAAAGATTTGTACCTATGTGATTATCAAACAATTATCAGTATCAAAATTACCTGCTCAATAAAAGTTAATATAATGGTACAGATAATTGTAGTCTGTGATTAAAGATAGCAGTGACAGTTTCCTCATTGTGTGAATATACGATCCGTTTATTTTCTGAGAGAGAGAGCGTGATTAGTTTTGCTAATCATTGTGTTCCCTGAATCATTCCCTTACATTGTGTTGGCAGCATTTTTTTTGTCCTTGCAATGTTCAGCATCAATGGTCTATTGATTGGAATTAGTAAGTTAATAAGGTTTAGGCTAATTCATCAGCAGGCTAGGGACTGGAACTGCTCCGCAAGGCTTAATCAAGTCATCAAAGCTCTCAAAGCATGAAGAAAGTAATTAAAGAAAAAGGCTGCATGTTAGATGGTTACAGGAGCCTAGGCCAGCCTGCGGACGAAGATAGAGAACTTCCATCTTCTCTGCCGTTCTCTCTCCGCACATAAACCAGAGAGGAGGGCCAGGGAACAGCACCCAAACAGCAGCTGATGGATTGGCTGAAGGGAAGCTGCGTTTGTTACCACTTTATTTTAAATGCGATCCATCAATGCAAAATATTTGTTTAGTCACGAACGTGAATCCCTCCCTAGCCTTGCAAATTAATGAAGCCATTGTTTATTGTTTAATGGTTTGGTTTCCATTTTGAATGAGGTCATTTTCACATGTATATTGTGATTATAATTTATACACATGAGGCTGAGGCTTTACATCATCCAATTGCTTTACAGTGGCTTTTGATGCTGTTTGGTGCTGCTTATGTTATGAGCAGGTGTTACGTATGTAAGCCTATAGCCCTGAATGTTAACTTGCAAACTACACAGAGGACCAGCCTCCCAAGATCATATAGACAATGTTTCAGTGGACTTGGGCTAATTCTGATGTAAAGCTAGTGGTGATTGACTACATGTGTGCTCTCATCCTAGATCATAGGCAAGCAGGATCTGGAACACCCAAATTATATAATGAAATTTAAATTTAGTTGTGTTTTTAGAAGTTAAACTGTAAAAACTCTAAGTACACGGAAGAATTGGATCTTAGTCTTAGATCCTAATGAGTGAGGGCATAAGGGTTAATCAATGCGGATTGCACGCCTAAACACAATACATCAGGCGGGTAATAATCAGTGATCCGAATGCAGGACTTTAGGCAGGTGATACATTCACCCACAGTTAAAAGCTGATGTCCCTGGTCTAATGACAGATACAGCTGGGAAATCACCAATAATTACCCCAATCATCTTCCTCAATATTTCACCACTGCAACAGAACCACTATTGAGAGTTGTGGCCCTACGAGAAAGATGACCTCATTTGGAGCTATCACTGATGGTTGAAGCTGGGTGGATTTATGGTTGTGCCCCAAGAGTAATGGCAGCTCACAACCCACAACAACTTGCATTGTAGTGGAGTAGAGGGAAAAGTGAACTAATTTAAAGAACTGGTACTTTTAGATTTATTTAGGTAATGCAAGAATGCAATAAGTTACAATGCAACTGCATTCACTTTGAATAAACAAATGAATTGAAATGAAATTGGTGCCTCAGTTGCTGAAGAAATACTTGTATAGGTGAAATAAGAGGTTCATATATAGTTTGCATATGATGCTTCAATAATATATTGGAATGATTGAAAAGCAAGGAGAGGAAACTGAATACATTGTACTCACATTACAAAAAAGCACTTTTTTCCTTTGAAAAATCCTTGAATAGTCCATACTATGAAAAACAAATCCACTATAGTATTCCGATCCTTGATCGGAGCCCTTATTATTTGGCAATAAGGTGATGTCTACCAATCAGAGTTGTCCACTAGGGGTCACATTGCGAGCTAAAGCGACTGCAAAAGGTTTGGATGAGTAATTGCAGCCTTTTTCCTCTCGGATTTCGGACTGTAAATGTATTAATGAGGTCCCTCGGTGGGCCAAATAAGACACATCACCGCCGAATGAATTTGGGAACCCTATTAAAGGCGCCTCGGTCGGCTGGCCGTGACCAGCGGTAACCCCTCGCGTGTCTTATTCCTCTGACGGCGCCGCCGTTCCGAGAGCAGCGATGTGAGCGCCAAGCTCGCTCAGGTGATATACCCCTGTGGCCTATTAGCCGAGTGCCTGTCCATTAAACGCCTTTTCACAATCTGCACAAAACAGACCTAATGAAGTCTGACTTTTGCCCGAGTGGCCTTGCGTGCGGGTAATTGCGACTGTTGTTTTCCAAGCCCCCGTCCCTCTGACGAACGGATGGCGCGCTGACGGAGAGCTCTTATTCCGCTGTCGCTAGTTAGTGCAATCCCTCGCTCTGTTGTGTGGCGGTGGCTGACAGGGGACATTACCGTCAGCGGCGTTCGCCAGGCGTGGAGGAGCGGCTGTCAGACCGAGGCCTTTTTTGGTGCCCTTGCGCTAGAGCACGCTGCAGTTCGGGCCATCTCCCAGCGCTGGTGGCTACCTGCAGCAGCCACAAGTTGCCACCACGTCTAAGAGACAGATGTCTCTTAGATATGGTGGCGTATTCCTCCTGACTGCGTGGCTTCTCAAATCCTCAGTGCCTGCCTGTCTGTGACACATTGGCTGTAGCTGAGGATGATCCACTTATTGATCTCAAGACTTCAATCTAAACTTTGGCCCTCCCACTAATCACACGCTGTGTCGCCGGAATTCAATGCACACTCCCTCTGGGAGGGAGCCCAGGGCTGCAATCAGTGCCAGCTTTCAGATCCGTGATTAACTCGTAGGTCAAATAAAAGTTGATAAGGGTTTGATGTGTGCAAGCGCAACTGCGGTCAATGCATTCATAAAGGGCCTTTGCCGAAGAAGCCCTTGTGTGTGTTTAAAGAACAGCACATGAGTACAGTGCTCAATGCTCTGCTGGCTTATCTGAGAGCTGGATCAGGGAATCAATACAGTAAAACCACAGAGCATTTCTTTAAATGGGCCCATCATTAGTTTTGCCAAGTTGTATAAATCAATTCCGATGGAAACCTGCTGATGCATTTTACTGGGGACGCATGATTGTTGTGTCTTTGGGCTGCCAGTGTGGAGGAGACTGAATGCCCATTGTGCTTTAGTAGGCTAATGTCCAACCATTCTGCCTCGATGTAGCCCTGCCAGCCACTCTCAGTCAGAGACATCCTATGCCTGTGCTTTGGTGGATCTTGCTGTTGTATCTTAGCATCAGATTCAACCTGGAACAAAAAATCCTGTAAAAAAAATCAGAGTACTGCAAAAAAAAAAAAAAAATTATGTGCAGAGGCTTTTTCGTATTGTTTCAGATTCTGTCAAATCCCAAGATTTTCTTTTCCTGTTGTGCTGTCAAATATTGTTTTAAAAACTGTGCTGCATGTTCCTCATGGAGTAATTAATATATAGAATAAGGTTGAGATGCATATGATGTGCTTCCTTGGAATATTTCTCACTTCAAAACATCTCTGTTTTTGTGTTTATACTGTACAATCCAGTCCTCTCAGGTAAAATCATAGATAATATAACTGAAATAAAAGTTCGGATTTACACTTTTAATTTAACTCAGATATTAAACTGATTATGCACAATATACTATCAGTTATAAGTATGTACAGTGCACAGTTACAGTTTCTTATACAAAATCAGTCTTAGGAGATCAGAGCAGTACAGAGATTCAATTCGATTTCAATTCATTCATTTTTATAGCAAATTTCATACAGTAAAGTAGGACAAAGTATTTTACAGCCATAATAAAAAGAAATAAATAACAACAAAGACAATTTATAAAGTTAAAATTAACAAGATTTACGTAAAGAAAGGACACCAAAGAAAGAAAGAAATGAAGATATAAATCAATTTAACATCCATAAAATGTTAGTAAATATTAGTTAAGAACAATAATATATAAGTAAAAGTAAAATAAAATAAATGCATCTTTCTGGAATTCCATTCTAAAACAAGTGTATTTTGAGCTGTATTTTGAGCATTTAAAAACTGGAACTGAAGGGACGTCTGATAAAATGAGGAAGCGTATTCAAATCTTTGGGGACATAAACACTGAAAGTAGCCTGTCTCTTATTTCTAAAACAGACTTCTGGAATATACAATATAAGAGTGCAGTAGTGGCTAACCTAAGTGCACTCTGTGGTTTATATGGTAGGGGCCTGTGCTTTATGCAGGCAGATGCCATCCATTTTTTACTTTTAAAAACCAGCAATGGAATTTTAAAATCAATTCTAAAAGTAATGGGAAGCCAATGCAAGGATTCAAGCACTGGAGTAATGTGCTCCCATGTTTTTGTCCAAGGTGGTATACTGGCTGCTGCATTGTGGTTAATCCATAACTTTGAGTTACATAGCTGAGGAGGCCAGAGAACAAAACATTGCAATTGTCCAGTCTAGCTGAAATACAGGAGTGGGTAATAGCAATGCTCTGTAGTAAAGCCATTCTCCCCCCTTGGCATTATGTGGGATAAAAATGACCTCAATTTTGCAATATTTCTGAAATGACAAAAGGTAACTTTAGTAATATGCTAATTACAAGATTTCATATTAATATCTGAGTCTAAGATTACCCCCAGATTCCTAACCTCAGACTAACCTCAAGTTTGGCATTTGGGAAATAGGATTTATGTATAAGAACTGTTTCTGCCTCTTGTGTCCAACTAAAATAGCTTCTGTTTTGCTTTTGTTTAATTTCAGGAAGTTTTGTGAGATTTTTATGTCTGACAGACATGTAGTTGAGACAGCAACTGAAGAGCTCTCCCCAGGCTTTAGTTAGATATAGTTGAGTATCATAAACATAATTGTGGAAGGACAGGCCAGTTCTACCAATCACAACACCAAGTAAGAGCGTGTACAATGAGAACAGTAAAAGGCCAAGAACTGAGCCCTGTGGGATCCCACGAGTATCGCTAGCTCTCTGCAGTATGGAATCACCCAGAGGAAAAAAATTCTGTTGGTAAGATACAATTCAGAAAGATATTGATAAACTTGCAGACAACTTTGCCAATAATTTTTTTTCCAGATAGCAGTGAAAATAACAGGCAAATTTACACCTGGAAAAAATCTAGCTGTTTTGCAAAGCAGCAAGGTTGTACCAGGTCGTGCTTCCCAAGTGAGCGTCACCTCTACCATTGAAATGTATACAAGTGCAATTATACGTCACACGCTAGCTGTTATGCCAATAGGGGAGGAGGTTTTTTGGGGGGGGGGGGGGGGGGCTCACTCGATGCCAGGCTAAATGGAAGCACACGGTGGAGCTGCCAAACACCTGTCGGCATGGTGCCACTCTGACACACAGCATCAATGCAACGCTGCTGTCGGCCAGCCCCGCTCCTCATAAACCCGACAGACGTCTTATTCCCACCCGGACGCTCCATCATGTCACAGGACCCCCTGCTCTGGGATTAATCTTAACACACTGTGACGTCAGCGCTGGACGAGGCCCGCCTGAGAGAGGTGTCCCCAGGGAGAGCCGGCGGGACTCTTTTACACACGGTGGTTCAGCAGGGCTGCCCAGTCATACTGCCCGTGAAGGAAGGGAAGACATCTGTTTCAACACTCTCCAGTCATGAAAACATGTGACTTTGCGCCGCCACACAATAACTGAGCATTCAGATTTATCTGTGCCTTGAAGACATATATTCACTACATCTGTTGTGAAGAATAAGAGCGAGGTTCTGGCTTCCAATTCAAACTTTGTAGGGCATTTTGGAAAATTAACCTGTAATAGTAACCTTGTCTTGAGGCCCACATGCTGTTATATGTGGACCTGTTATAGGGCTATAATTTCAACATTACAATGAGCTGTGGGGCATATTTTCACTTTTTGTGATATTTCTTACTGAGAGTTTTGAATCCAACCATTTTTTCTTCTTTTTATTTTTTGTATATGCTTTTTGCCAATTTTACCATAGTAAGGGCCTTCATTATCATTAACTATCATATGTTTAACAAGAACTTCATTTTAAAGCAAAGCATTTTCATGGCTTGGCCTTTCCATCCACACCGAGCTGTTCCAGAACAAAAGAAAAATGTTTATTTCGCTGCTCCTCTGATTACATCACTAATAAACTGTGGCTAGAAGGCTAAACAGATGCTGCTAACGGAGACCAATCACAGTAGCCCCAAACGGAAGTCGTGCAGTAATCTTAGCTCGGGGTAACAGACCCCGGTGTGTATTTACAGTGCTGGATAAAAGTTTGCCATTGTGCGCACACTTCCTGCACTCCTACACAACATGCTGTCAGGCTGCTAATTGTGGCTCATTCACCCTTTGTTGTGCAGCACACTTCTGGATCAGAGCTAAAAGGGGATCTGTGCACACGGGGGCAGAGGGTCTTTTTCAGGGTGATGAGTCTTGGGCGCGTGCACCGCACAATGGACCCCCCCCCCCCACCCCCCCCCAGATTAGGGATGACACAAAGACACGGTGCTTTAATTACCCTGCAAACAGCCCAGGCATTGAATGGGGGCCCGGTACTGCTCTGTTTGCAGCTGTGATCCAAGCACCAAGTTACTGTAAGTGGAGGGGGTGCGGAGGAGAGGAGGCCCGCCACACATGTCTCACAGCACTGCCCCTCCATATGTCTCCCCTCCCCCTTCGCAAACACAGGACTCAACTAGGATATTCTGTTGTATGCAAACAGGACAGGGAGAGAAAAAAATATGTCTATAACATGACAGAATTCATAGTTAAACAGAGAGCTACAAAAGTGATATACCAAGTATCAAAAACATGAAACAGAACCACGTTGCTAAACATTACAGACATATAAGTGTTGGAGAAAAAAGGTAAATTAAGCAGATGGTATGTGGTATAGTTTAATTGTGTAAATCATAGCAAGCCCTGAATTTTGGGAGAGGAGGTTAGGAAACAGGCAGAAGGAGGTGTATTTAACTACTGGGGATAGTGGGTAAAGTTGTGAAAGATTTAAACTCTAGGAATAAGGTGCGGTGTTAGGCAGCATTAGCTATGGGACGGCTATTCACATGCACCCAGTCGGGACTGAGCTACTTAGGAAAACGGCCCAGTTTACAGTGTGGGTGGGTAATTAGCCAGCAGAGACAGGGGGATATAAGCCTTGAGGTCTTTAGCTTGACAGAAACACAAGAGGCTGATGTTATAGTGTGCTGGCGTCATTCACCACTAACAAGCATCACAGTTCTTTTCTTTTCCTCTGATAGACCTGGAATCACTACGGAAAATGGTAGCTTTGCACCTGCCTGGCTTGGAAGCCATGTGAAAACCGGATTCTTCCTAAAAAAAAGTGTGATTATTACATTCTGTACTTTAGAACTTAATAAAGCCATGTATAAACCAGTATCATGTATAAACAAGTATATTTGCAACGATCAAAAATGTTCATCCGTGGTCAAAGTGGGTTTGAATGGTATTCTTCATACTATAATTCAGTAGTGCTCTCTGACCATGACATCTTCCTTTAAGTCCCACCTTTGTCATGACCCTTTGGATTAGCAGGAGTGCAGCCAAAGAGAGGCAGATAGCTCTGTATCATTTAAATCTACATTTGCTCCCTTCACATAATTATTGGATACCAAGACAAACACGAAATGATTGATAAATTTGTCAAAAGCATCATGTCATCCTGTTTCCAGGGAATACCTGACACCATACCTTTTCAAAGCCACACTCTTTCATTCAATTAACCTAAGAAAACCTAGCCAAAATTGGTCTTAAGACCCATTTTTAAAAAGGAAGGTTGGTTTGGTAGATGGTCTTTCCCCCTCTCTCTGTCCTGTTGTCCCGCCCAACGTGGCGATGTTTTTTGCGGAGGAAAGGGCAGTCAGTCGGAGCGAGGAACCTCAATATGATCAATTATTCATTGAGCCACTGGGTCCAGCAAGAGGCTCTATGGGGAGTGACTCCACTTGCAGCTCAATACCAGGATGCTACACTGGTCCACAGACATTACCAGAGTGAATAAAGCTCATTATCTCTGCAGATGCTCTTCAAAAACACCCACTCCACCCCCAACACACATACACACACCTGCACACTGTTCACCGTCTTAAGAGTAAGGTCTCAAGCATCCATACTCAATCAATCAGCACAGCACCAAAGGTAACAAAACTTTGTTTTTAGACAGTCTTACTCTGTTCCCTTACAGAGGTGCAAAACACTAAGGGCAGTGACAAGCAGCTCAGATCTACCATGGTATAAATTTTTTGACCTCTTACTGACCCCCCTCATCTGAAACAACCAGTTTTGCATTGACAACAGTTACTTTACTCCTGGCCTCATATCTCAGGCCACTGGGTTTATCTTTTGTGTTTTGCGGGGTAGGTCAATGTTTTTTGTTTTTTTTTTCCCTTCAGTTTGGCCCATTGGCTCTTTTAATCTGTGCCCACCAATTACAAGTGCCGTGGTTCCTAATAGTTAACATGCAAAAGGAAGTCACTCCTTCTTAAACAGTCTGCCTGAATTGGTTCAAACGTTTGGAGGCTGTTTTCAATGCAAGCACTTCAACAGGTCTTCCTCTGTGTAGATAAAATGTGGCAATCACAACTGATGGCAATCACTCTGGCTTCGGGGCGCCGCTGAAACAACCAGGCATACTTAACATGGTAGTGTAATCTTCTCAAGAGCAATTATGCCTTTCATATGAGGTAATTGCCTTCAATGAATATGAAATGTTTGGCAGTTTCTTTAAAACTGAAAAGAACTTTGTGTTTTCCTTGACTGGAACAAAGCCTGAAGGTGTTGGCCCATTTCCATCTATTTAAAGCACAGGGAAGAGCTCTGAATTGGCCAGTGTTTACAGTAAACTGGTGCTACCTGGATGAGGGCTCTACGTGCTGAAATGCTCCAATTCACCTCTCAGCAACATGCTTTTTCATGTAAATTTATGTCGATAGCTACTTAAACTCAATTAAAACAACTAATTATTTTTTGGCAATGGTTTATGGACATATATTAGGAGAACAAACGATCTTGTTATTTTTAATGTCATAATTTTAACACTGTTCAGGGAAATCACAAAGAACTGCACTTTGCAGAATTTATTGTTTTACAGCACAATTGGTGTTACTGTATGAGTCTTTAAGACCACTGCTAAACATGTACTGTATGTAGTGGTTAAACAACTGTAGATAAGTATTGTAAGCAGAGATAACCAGTGCCAGAATTATATAGATTTTCTAGGTCTTTCAAAACAATAAACTGTGACCACGTGGTCTTCTCCTTTTTTCATTTAATCAAACTGGTAATGCTGTTATACAACTCAAGGTTCAGACAGACTGAAAACCAGATCCACTGCTGGTACTCCAGAAGCAGGCTTGCCCACCCCTGTTTTAAAGCATGCTATGTCTGCGCACTGTTGCTACAGTTAACTTAGATTATGATAACCAATCACTGAGAGGGAGGAGCAAACAGAGAAAAGCCCCTAATCAAAAGAAAACTGTGGTTTAACTTCTCAGCAGGATTTGCTTTGCCTGAACTGAGTCATTGTTAAGCAGGGCTGTATGTTATCCATGGTAGAAAAAGGGCATATGGAGGGTTGTCATGCGTTTTCTTTACTCGGGCTCTTATTTGCAAACGTCCCCGTGATTGATAGTCAGGGAGCATTTCATATTCTATTGTCGGCAAGCCAAATGCATGTGTAGCCTAGCATTACCATCAGGCCCATTGTCTTGGGTCCCTGTCTTTTGCATACACACAAGAGCAATCCACTGTGATTGTTTCTCACACCCAGCAAGGGCTTAGCGGCTACTGTTCTGGGGGTCTTTATTTAGGAGCTCGGCCACTGTCTAACTCTGTTTTGGATTACTGCCCCTCCGGCCTGCAAAAGCATCTCTACAGAGGTGTTACTCTCCAAGAGATCCACCTCACCCCTGTACCTCCCTAATGTGACCTTCAGAATACACCTAGTGACACACACACACACACGCACATGTGCATGACCACACATATAAATACACCTGTGAGGTCCAAGGCATTATTTCCACAAAAACATTTATAAATAACTGGGATGACCACCACAATCTTCACTGGACATCCAATGAAACACTACAGAGAATTTTACATTGTCCATAAAAGCAGGAGAAAGGAGTTGTAAACCCATTTTGCTAATGAAGCTGAGTGAGGTACAACAGGACATGTTGCCTTTGCCTTTCAATCACACTAATACACACAAACATCTGACCTGTTAAACGACAAAACCAGTCTCTTCTGCTTCTCTGCCTTTTCAGATCAGCTATTGAGTGATTCACACGGCCATATTATAGTTCCGGAATAGACGTTTACGTTCCGGAAAGCCCATGCGAGCATGTCTGATTTCCCTCCATAGTTAAACGAGCAGACGCATCGTATGAAGACCCAGACGATGTTTCATTACAAATTCCTGAGATGTCAATAATGTTTTGATGGTTGACAGGAAGAGCGTCTGCACGGAGATAACGATGCCGTTTCTCTGAACTCCGCTGTGGCTGCTCAAGGCCACAAAGTGCCCAGTCCAGACTGGTCCAGACCGGGGCGATATCATTACTCACAGCTAACCGCGCCGACATGATCTCAACGACTTGGGTCCACATTCTCTGAACTACCGCGGACAGGCCGATAAGAGCCAGAGGCACTGTCATGCTCAGCTTGTCTGGTTGAGTCCGGGAAAATCGGCCGTTATAGCGAATAGACATTTCAGCTGCTAGTTTTCTTGTTTTATTTCTCACGGATCGAAGTTACAATGTCCATATTTGTAACCAACGTGAAAGAAGTCCGCGCCTCCGGCGAGTGATGTTCACTCACGTCCGACATAATTTTATTGGGTTCATCGTGTGTAGTATCTGACACACTGTACTGTACTTTGTACGTTTTAATCAGTCCACAGTTACACTGTGTTTGAAATCTTCCCAGGTAATCAATTTCCTCCTCCATTTCACTGCGAGTGTCAAAACTAGGCCCCACTGGTAAAATTACACAGGCGGCATCGCCTGGCTTTCAATACAAGATCTCTAGAGGAGTTGGTTTGCCATGGAAATGTACAGTGACTAACTGCTACATTGATAAGTTCTAACTGGAAATTCTAACACCACCAAAACGAATTACTGTTGAGTTGTGTATTAAAGGTTTTAAGTTTCATTACTTCTCAATATGACAACATGATGCTGAAAGTGCAGATGAATTTGAAAGCCCTTATCATACCCCCATAGTATGTTTAAACACTTTTGATTGTATAATTGCACATTAATCAGTTTTGGATAATTGCTAATTAATTCGACGTTTTAGTTGAAATAAGCGTTTAGCACATATTGCAGTGCCATCTACTGGTGTTCCACTGTAGCACTGTGAACTGATGTAATCATTAAACTAAGGACTTGTATCGAAAAGTTAGCTAATATTGCTCTGTGCAGTTCTATTAGTACTGATGGTATTTGATCACTACAACTGTTTTTAATCCATATCAGGTTTATTATCAATAATTTGAGAGTTGTGGGTGATGCAGTCACATTTAATCTTTATGACAGTGCAAAGGCCAGAAAGCACTCCATCGGTGAGATTTTACTAATTATGAGAAACAACTCCATCTTCACATTATAAAGATGTCTAAATCAAAATATTGAAATGAAATACAACATGGACATTGATTTAACAGATATTAACAACGACTATCACTGTTTTGATTTTTTTTTTTTTTTTTTTTTTTTTTTTTTTTTTTTTATGAAATTGTTTGTTACGAAGTTGTAACGGATGATGCCAAATTCTAACCATGACAGTGTAATATTGCACCAGTGGTCCAGTATCCTAGCACAGCGAAACGCGAGGTATCCTGGAATCCTCAACTGAAGTTACAGACTGTACATTTCTAAGTGGGTGCTATAATGGATCTATTCATCCAACTTTTAATAAAGAGAAATTACAACCTTTTAAAAATGTAACAACTTTACTTTTTTATACATAAAAACGTTAGGGTTGCCTATTAATCACGCTTTAGAACACTTGCAACCACTAGGCGGTGCTGTGGCCTTTCAAATTCAGTTTAATTTCTTTTAAAACGTCAGTAGGTAATATTTCTCAACCAACAGGAAATATTGCACCCCCACCCGAGAAAAAAAATAAATAAACGAATACATAAATACACAAAAATAATATACTGACAGGTACAGGCATGACGTTATGTCTCCTGTCTCAAAAAAATATCCTGATGCTCCAATGCATACTTTTCTTTTACTATCCACGTCTTCACTTACATATACGTTCTTTACCCAAGACAAAGCCTAAAGAAAACCCACTATTTTCTCTGCAATTTCCACAAGTATTGTTCATGTCCTCTAAATTTAGATACACATGCATACATTTCCTATGCACTGCTAGCAAATAACATGAGGAGTGAAATAAAGTAGTGAGGTTGCGTGTAGTGTGTGAGATCATCTCTAAAAAAAAAAAAAATTCAGGCAAATGATTCATAAACAAATGGAATGATTATTCCTCCTGTATGCAGGAGAACTGCAGCGCATATTCAGAGGTCACAACACAGCCTCGGTCAGCCAGAGAAACACTGTGGCATGCCGTGCTGCCTGGTGGGATATGATTCCATTACACTGAGAAAATAAATCCCAATCTAATCTTTACGCATGTGGGCCGCTTGCACAGCCGGCACGCGTACCAGTACGAGCGTGTGTGGTTTGAGCAGCCGTTCCAAAACCTCATCGTGTCACAGAATGCAATTGAGTTGAACAAAGATCAGATGAACAGAGATTTAGGGCTGGATGAACTGGGGGCTTAGATGAGCCTCACAAAGTAACGCTTTGGCTGTGATCAATACAGACGTTATCTGATTCTCCAGTCCATATCACAGTGACAATGACTGCATAAGTGCTCTGAAATACTTCCCTCTAATAAAAGACTCCATTATCTAATGCCTGTGTTTCAAAAGTGAGATGCTTCTGGTCGTATCTGGTATGAGAGTCAAAATATTTAATCACAGTGCAGTTGATTGACTGTTGAATTCACTGTTTTCCTGAACATGTTTATGTAAGACAGGGCTTAAATCTTTATGGGAGAAGTTTGATATCTGAAGTACCCAAATACATTTATGATCATCACTTGATAGGTTTTGTTTAAGTGTAATGAAATTGTAAAGTTTTTTTTTGTGTTTTTTTTTTATCTCAAGTATGGGGTTTACCACCCTGTAAAGCCCATCCAGTGATGCATGGTAAGGCCAAACAAGCATCATCCTTGGGTTTATTTCTCAAATAATAATTATCCATTTTTGTAAATATATTTGAAGCTCCAATATATTATATCAAATACCAATAATGCAATGAAATGAAGATACTTTTTCTCAGAGCAGCTCTAGATTTACTTGAAGACCCTTAGGATCATATTTTCATTTTATGTAACTCCATTAAAACCAGATACTTTAAAGTCTCTACAGATGCCACAAAGTGCCCTCGTTCCACAAGGATTTCATAAGCCCTTATCTGATGAAGGCCTGAGAACAGTAAATTTGGACTTTAGGAATGAAGGATGGAAAACATTAATATGCACATATAAAATCCTGGATAATAAGCCTTTCAAAATCAAATTGTTAACATTTGAAAATGACATCCATTTCTTAACAGGTCATGGCA
The DNA here is from genome assembly GCF_013368585.1 of Megalops cyprinoides. NCBI lineage: Eukaryota > Metazoa > Chordata > Actinopteri > Elopiformes > Megalopidae > Megalops > Megalops cyprinoides. The sequence goes on from NC_050584.1 coordinate 17,076,436, forward strand.
CTTGACTATGGCAGGAGAAACCAGAGATAATGAAAGCGCTCATTTGTGTGTTTATTTGCATGACGCTTTCCTTATGTTGTGGAGATGTTACAGGGTCTCTTACTGGATTGAGGCCATGCTGTTTGATCACTTCAGTGTAGTTCTCCTCCTGCACATCATGGAGGCTCAGTGGCTTTGCCCTCGAGAGCGTCGGTTTGCGGCACTTTCTCGCGTTGTCTGAGGGGCATGGCTGCCGTGTGAATGAGTGTGAGGGCGATGGATCACGGGGACCGCAGTGTCTCAACTGTCTGATGGCGTATTCTGAGCAGCAGCCTCAGAAACACCTTCATCGGGGGGGGGAAGTGTGTCCTTGTGAGGGCAGGATCTTGTCACAACGCCAATCCCCCCTACAGCTCCTGATGGTAAATCTCAAATTACCATCAATCATATCTTTGATATGTTGTTCAGCTTTTACCAAACAGGCCAAATAAGAATACACCAATATCTATGAGAATAGAAACAACTGGCAAAATTTGATCTATCTGATATTTGATAGCAATGTATGCTGTTGGTAATTTAAGATTTAATGAAGGGCACTTATGCTGCTGGGCACAAATCTAATAGATGACAGAGTGATTCCTTACAGTTTAACTCACAAATGCTCTAATACACAAAATAGCCTTTTTTAATCCTCCTGTCTGACTGGGGCTGCTCACACCTTGTCCCATTAGTTCTGTCACATCAGTTGTGTGACCCCCCCCCCACCCCCCCACCAGATTTGCAGGTAAATGTCTCAAGATGATTAGAGAATTAGCTTTAATCTGAAATTAACTGATGTTATAGTCGATTGGGGACTTGGAGGCAGTCATCTACATGAGATGAATGGTGGTTGGACAGACTAGGATGGTATTTTTAGATTTTAAAATAGGGATCCAGCAACCTCAGTAAAGCCCATTGTGCTATGGATACATTTAGTTATGTAGCCTGTGAATAAGTTATGCATCAAAATGAAAGCCAGTGTCAAGGTATGCAGGGTGGCATTTTTATAGCCACTTGAATGAATGATGCGTGACGCGGGCAGCATTGTGAAGAAGCGCTGGCCCGGAGTGTCTTTGTGATGGACGATGCACTGAACACGCTGCTTTCAAAGACGTGACAGCGACTATGGGCGTTTATCAATATTCGGCCCTACTCTCAGATTCGCCTGGTGGATAAATGCTTCTGTCATCAGAACACAACCTTAGGTGTCCTTTAATGAGATTATCGCACCACCCTTTTCCACAGCAAAACCCATAATCTGGAATGAAGCGCACAGTTCATGGACCACAGAATGGAGAGTTGCGATTCAGCTGTTCATTGCCTGTCCTTGCACTGGGTACATCTGCACTCATGCATACAGTACATGTAGGTCATTCACAGTGGTTCGTGATGATTTCAATGCCATTGAAATGCTGTATTGATTTAAAACAACCAGTGCAGTTATGAAAAAAACTACCTATACCAAGGGGTTAACATTCTTATTCTCTCACTGTCTCTGGAAGCTTTACTGTCTGTACTGCATTGTTCCCTAAACAAATTCATTAGGCTACATGTGCTCTCATTTTAATACTTACCCAGTAACAAACGCCCCAAACCTAACGTGAAGGTCACTCGTAAGCCCATGCTTCACTGAGTAGCCTCTTCTGAGTCTGGTTTAAATGCCTGCCTCTATCTTCCACATCGGTGCTGCTGTAGCTACTCGGAAAACAAACGTGCTACAAGCGCAGACTATTCCCTGCTCGCCATTTGCGGAATTTTGCACAGGCACAACTTTCTGTGCTCATTTTGCGGCTGGTTCCACATGCAGGGACTGTGCAGCAGCCATGCCAAAGGCACAAACAATACCAGAGGCAATATGCTGTCATAATGCCACCCACAAACAAAGCCAACGCATGTAAACAAGCCACAGTCTCAGCCGGGCTTGAATTCCTTGCTATTTGTGTGATCTTAGCTCTGCTTTGCCGGTCCCTAAAAATGAACTGCAGAGGCTTTGATGGTAATCTTGTGACCTTGCCAACCATGGCCAGGCATTTGGCATAATGCAGCATCCTGGAAAAGTCTTTTAAGTTCTCTGAGACTAGCTGCTTTGCTAAAGACAAAAGCTGTGTCTGACCTTCACTGTATGTCCCAGCTTGCTGCTTGGCTGCCTTTCCCATTTCGCTAACACGCACATAAACAAACAGTACACCAAAAACAAGCACAATAACATTGTCTCAGTTTTGACATTGAGCAAGCAGGGATTTTTGGTTTTTTGCCTAGGAAACAACAAAGAATGTTTAAATAACATCATCAGAATGAAATGGTTAATGTTTAGTAACAGCTGCTATCACATCTTGGTAGAATTTCAAATACACATAATTAAAATATGTGTTTGAATGACTTTGTCTGAAGTTATTTTCAATTACTTCAGATAAGGTGTTATGTGTTTTTTTTTTTAGTAAAATACTCAAAGTGGAGAATTTTGTATTGGCAACATACTTCAAATACATTGGTGAAATTTTGTTGTTTCCCATTGCAATATCCTGCTATTGTCTGGCCTTGTTCTAGGACGCTGCAGTCCTTTGTCTATTTAGTTCTCTGCTGTTTGAGTTGAAATGTTCCCATCCTTTATCTTTATTGCCATGCCTGATACCTCAGATATACTTCCTCTTGAACATGACAGGGTCAAGTGTCATAGTTTAAAGCGCTGTATAATTTTCAAAATGAAAATCAAGAGGATCAATTTCATTTTAAATCATTTTCATGCAAAACATTTGTCTGAGTTTGCGTTTTCAAATAGTATTTTCAACTTGTAATTTGTATCGAAATGCAGTTTTACATGTATTTCAAGTGTGTATTTAAACAAAATGATTGATAGATACAAATGTGTATTTGCACATTTCTTGGATCATTTGAGAGAGAATTAAGAGGGGATTGCAGGCAATGTTAACTGAGCAGACTTTTTTTTGCAGTTCTTTGGTGCCACAGGAAGCTTGGTACTGAGACATAATCCCTTAGTTTTCCAGGCCTTCTCTGCCTAAACTGGGATACAAATCCGGGATACAGAGTAAACCGTGTTGCATTTCTAACATCTGGTTGCATTGGTGTCCCCATGCTGTCCAAATGCAACTCTGCATTTCTTTTCACAATTTGCAGTTTGCATGCTTTACAAAGGGGGGCTAGGTGCACACAATGTAAACATACATACTGCAGTGAAGGGAAGTGAAGGAAAAGCATTATAAACGTATAGTGTTTATTCACCACTATTCAGCTACTGTTGATGTGCTGATTGAAAAAAAAAGCTTTTGATAAAATTTCATCTAGGTGTTAAAAACAATACGCTACACAAAAACAATAAAACTGGTGAATCTGTTGAAATCACAGTGGAGAAGCCAGTATTAGAGGATGGGTTTTAAGATTAATGTTAAAATTTGCCATGGGTCCAGAGCTGTGGGTGTGATACGTGTACAGGGAAATGTAAAACCCTCCACTGCAGCAAGATTTTCATTATCAGTTCACCATCCCCCTCCAATGTACAACTTCTCTTAAGGACACGGAATGCCTGTTTGCATTTCTCATCAATTACCCACCAGGGGAAACTAACAGAACAGGACCCCCCCCCCCCCCAACACATCCGTGATGTCTGAGCGAAGCTTTTTTTCGGGAAACCCTTTTTGAAAAGGTCATTGTTTTAAGACACCCGTAGTTGCGTTGGCTCCTAAGCAGCGGACTTATGTCTTAGCATAGGTTGGCTTCTGTCTGATAAGTGCAGAACAGCTAATGTCCTCTCTGTTTATCTGGGGTGTTCTTGCATCTGCCATACCCAATGCACTGACATCTAGACCTGCAAGCCAGGATTTATGCAGCTGAATAGGGGTCTACTGACAGCTGAACATCAGCTCTCAGACAGGCAATTATAGAATTAGCCTAGCTTCATTAGTAATAATTAGTTGTGCTTTTTAAATTAAATTTGAGCTGCCCTAGCTTCTTATAGTGCTTCTATATAATGATACCAATTGGTTTCAACATCAGCACAACTGAACTGAAGTACAGGGTGATCTGCGGATCATGGCATGTACAAGGGGAGAAAGAACCATAAACATGACTCCCTTGTCAGTAAAACAGATGTGTTTGTCTCACTGGTGCAGTAAGGATCATACACAGAAGGCATAAAGTCAGAAAACCCCCCATTTTCCCAAAATACACCTTCCTGACCCTTCCCAATTGACATCATGTATTCTCACAACACATGCGACCGAAGTGTGGGTACAAACTGCCTCTTCGACTCTAATTCTCTGGTCACATGAGTTGTGATCAATTTTAGAAACTTCCAGTCTTTTGAAAAGACTCATTCTCTTTTATCACCCTCATGTTCCTCTGCATTGATGCCATAGAAGCAGCTATCCTTGGGGTATCACACACTTCCTGTTTTATTTTTAATAATTTTCTCCCTTTCCCACCTTGTCCTCAACCTCCTCATACTGTTTTTTTCATCCCTGATGTGGTTTTATCAGCTCTATCATACACAATAAATGCAGTAGAAACTTTCATGCTCTATGTTTTATGCATGTCTCCTTCACCTCTACATACATGTTTTTAGTACAGGCTTCATGCGTCCATGTCTCAATGTAAAATGCATCCATGTATCAAACGCTCCGTGCATCCAAGACCACTATCCACAGCAGAACCCCAGTCCGTATGCAACTTGCAAGCGGATAGCTGTGTAATATCTCGAGCCTCAGTTGTTCTCAGCCGCGTGACCCATGGGAATTTAAAACTCTATTTCAATTGCTATCCTTCCAGGTTCGCTGTAGGCACTCAGTTATCAGTGGTGTTAAAACCAATGGCACAGTCACATGACAAATGATAAAATTTGTGGCAAATTTGTGGCATGGAAGGAACGTCAACAACATTCAAAACAGAGATCATATCTTTGAACAAAATAGCGGAATGGTATCAGCTGTTATTTATGATTTCATGGCTTTCATGTTTGTAAAATTGAACTGGTGATACTTTTTCAATACTAGGCTAACAAAACGATGAATTGCTTACGTATGAAAATGATAACAGACAAAATTTCATAATTTCTGGGACTGTGGCAGATGAAGATTTATTCTGGGCTGAAACACTGCTTTTGAAAAAGTGGGGAATTGCATGTATTTTTCAACAAACTTGTAAAAAAATGATAGGGCAGTTCCATTAGCCAACCAACTTGGACAGAATTATTTTTCTTCCTCTGACTTGCATAAAACAAACAAAAAGTAATCAAAACATTGCATGTCTATAATCATGGATAGATCAACATCTGGGAAAAAGCATTATATTTTACATGTTGCATTTGTTGTGTAAGGAAAATCTATCACTCACAATCTGAAAATCATCCTTGCTGACACAGCGTACCTTACCCCTGTGAATCACAGATGCCGTTACAGATGTTACAGAGAGTTACAGATGGCATCAAGGAAAACTTAAAAGACTTCCAGGTCAGTTTTAGTCGGCTAATGTGACTGCATTTGTGTCCAACAAATCAAATTATCTGTGTTAAAAGTAAATAATGATACTCTCCAAGGCTTGTGGCCAATGTTCCGCTGCACACAATTTCCCACACAATGCCACTGTCTACGATTCTTAATAGTCAGACTGAATAGTCAGACTAAACATATGACAGTGTCTAAAACCATCTAAACATCATTGTCATTTGAGCTGAATTAATGGTAATTAATTCATCAACTGATTGGGGAGGTACAATTGGATAATTGTTTAACACGTTGCTTGAAAAAAGGCTGGATCAACCTCTAGGTGTGGGAGGGCTGAAGTGCGAACAAAAAAACAAGTCAAGAAAAACTAAGACCTCTAGTTACAGGTAACTGCCAAAATAAAGGGGACACCAACATAATAGAGCAATAGGTCTTAATAGGGCATTCGACTACCATCAGCCACCAGAACAGCTTCAGTGCATTGTGGCATAGACCCTACAACTGTCTTGAACTCTACTGGAGGAATGTGACTCCATTCTTCCTGGTGCATCATTTGGTGTTTTGTTGATGGCAGTGGACAATGCTGTCTCAGATATCGCTCCAGAATCTGCCACAAGTGTTGAGATCTGGTGACTGCCATGACCATGGCATATCATCTGCATTGTTTTGATGCTCTTCCAAGCATTAAGTGACAGCTTGCTCTCTGTGAGTGAGGGCAGTGTCATGCTGGAAGACGCCACTCCCATCAAGATGGAAATGCTTCGGCATAGGAGGATTTGAACAACATTACTTTAAATTTTGAACTTTACTGATGTTACATACCCTAAAGAGCATCCATACTATCTTTGATTCTGTTTCTGTCTGTCTCTCACCAAAAAGTTTGCGGGCAAAATGTTTATAGTTTATGTAGCTTATTTTATACTATTTTACAGTATTCTGTATCATATAATTTTATTTTATTTTGTCTGTTTTATGTGTAGGCAAACACATTCTTACACCTTCAGAATTTCTCATTCAGGTATTTATGCACAGTTAACTTTTTTGGGGCCAGCTAATAATTTGTGTTTGCACATACTAAGGACTCAAGGATTCAAATTGACTTTATTAGCAAGCAATCAACATTGTCTTTCTGCCTGCCCTCTGACCCTAAATGTCAAAAAGAAAAAAGATGGGTGTTCAATAAACATGATAAATGAATTAATATTATCGAACAACATTTATAAGAAAATTATGACACATCAAGTTGATGTCAGCAAACACAGATATTTATTGCAGAGCATCAGACTCTGTTTATCAAAGATGTGTCCATTTCTTTTCAGCTTTCATATTTATTCATTACAAATATAGAACTGACACCCTTTACACTTGCCGGAGATCGACACTTTTCTTAATTGCAAATCCTCGCTGTAGTCAATCACAACTCGGGTCACCAGGGGTCTCAGCTGTTAATCGACACGTGATCTGGAGAAAGTGGACACCAGGGACCAGGCATGTCGGAACCTGTAGTCAGAAACGAAAAATCACCGCCCTCGCCTGTGAAAAGAAGTAATCCGTGGTTTTGACTATTGTTTACGTGAACTGAAGCTGTGTATTTTCATTAAGGCTCGACGACCATTTTCCATAATATTTTACTCGAGCAAGCTTCCGCAATGTGATTGTGTGTCAAATCGACGGACCAATATCTAAAAGACTACAAGTCCCTTTTGCCCACAGCAATTCATGGTCTCCCCCACTCCAACCCTCCGCAATCTCATTCACTGAGTAGCCGGTCCGCGGACAACAACAGCCTACCTCCTCCTGTCCTGTGTGAGTATACAACGGATCATTGAAGATATTGTGCGTGCGTGGGCTTTATTTAAACTGATCGTTTTATCTCAGAATATGTTGAATTAATGCACAATGTTCTTAATATTGACACCATAGTCGTTTCATGAATATGTCAGTATATTGTCATGTTATTATTTTTTTCCATTATTACTATTCATGAAGCTAAGTTGCTAACTAGCAAGCTAGCGAGCCAAGTCGTGACTAATATGGTTATTATGGCTCGGCTAGCTATTGTGTGCAATTTGAAATAAGCAGCTCAGATGTATATCAGGTGTGATATGGAAAAAATGCGTCCAGTAACAAAACTGGCGAATTAGCTCGACATAAAGCAAGGCTGTAGACTAGCATTAGCGACCTACCGAGCTAAGACGCTTGCGTTTGAATTACAGACAGTAGCTGTGACATAAAAAGGAATGCCCTTCCGAGTGAATTCGAATAAATCTAGGTGACTAGCCACTATGTAACAGAATGTGTTTCACAGCAGAAACGTGTTTCATTATTTTCTTATTGTTGCATTCCTGGCTCAGGATTCAGCGTTGCTGTTGGGACAGAATCGAGCAGAGAGGCTACACTGAGGACTTCGTGCGGTGACAAGTAACAAAGAACTATTAAATCGATCACCGTCAGAAAACGGAAAACTGTACAAGCGAAAGGATGAACCGCTTTACCGTTTGGAATGAAGATGCGGTGCGATAGCCGTGATTAGCCCGTTGTATACAAGCTGCGTTAAAAAAAAATCTGCGTACTAACGGAAAACAACAAAAATGTTCAAGATATAGGCTAGTTAGCTATTTTAAATGTGGACATGGGGCTTTTTTTGCATTTTCTATGTCGATGATAGAAAAGGACGTCCATGTGTATTTTGTAGGCATCTGGAAGAAGAAGAATGAGCAACGACCCCAGTGATCAGATGAAGCGCAGAGAAAACGTCTGTGTGAGATAAAAAAAAGGCTTCACTGCAAACAGCAATGCAGATAAATCATGTTAGTAGCCGTAGTGGCCCACACCTTATCGTTTCATCCTCTGCCAGGGCTGTGCACACATTTTAGCTTACAGCCCTGGTCTAGTATATATCTGTGTGGCGGATGCCATTGAATCTGTTTTTAGTTGTTATAAATATACATCTGAAAGCTTAAACCAGATTGACAATGGCTTCACCTGACAGTGAGGAGACTGGGAGCGACTTATCAGAATCTCTTGAGGTGCATGAATTCCAAAGTCAGTATGAGGAGCCAGGAGGTTACTTCAAATCCAAAAGTTTACCGATCCTAAATGGCTCTTGTCAGCTGGGCGGCGAGCCTTTGGAACCAAGGCTAGTCAACACAACACAGACGTCAATAAACGCTGAGCAGAGCTCCGTGCTCAGCGATCTTCCTGGGAAAGCTGATTCGAGCCAGCCCGACTCCCCAACCAGGACTGACTTCTCGCCCTCCGTGTCTAGCATGGTAGGGCTGAGCAGCTCCATGCGAACTGACGTCAACAATGCCAAGAGCAAAAAACTAGGCTTTTCCCTGTCAAAATTCATCCATTTTCCCGCTAGAAAATATATTCGAGTGATTCTCTCCGACTCTCGCTGTTTTTTATTTTGTATGTGCTACCTGACATTTATCCAGTCATTGATGGTATCTGGCTACCTGAGCAGTGTCATCACCACCATAGAGAAGAGGTACAGCCTTAGGAGCTCTGAGTCAGGACTGCTGGTCAGCTGTTTTGACATTGGCAGCCTGCTGGTGGTGGTCTTCATCAGTTACTTTGGGGGTCGAGGACAGAGGCCTCGCTGGCTGGCGGTGGGTGGTGTCTTCATCGCCGTGGGAGCTGGCCTGTTCTCCTTACCTCACTTCATATCCCCACCTTACCAAATCCAGGAGGTGAACTCCTCCGCGGGCAGTGAGGGCCTCTGTTTGAATAGCAATGGGAGTGGTGGCCGGGACCTCCCGGACGTGTCCTCCTGTCCCAGAGACCAGGAGGGGAACGACCACTCCGTGTACGTGGCGCTCTTCATCTGCGCCCAGATCCTCGTCGGGATGGGTTCCACCCCGATCTACACGCTGGGACCAACGTACCTGGACGACAACGTCAAGAAGGAGAACGCGTCCCTTTATCTCGGTAAGTCACCTCTGGCTTTTCATTCTCATGTAGACGTTGAGCTTGATTTTAAAAGTAGCTTAAGCACCACTTCACCTGTGCTGAGGTCAAATGATTGCCTTTTTTGTATGGGTCTGATGAAAATGTTTCTGTCTGCAGTGCTGTTTTTAAATTAAAGGTACATAAAGTATGTTGAGTGTTATTTTTTGGAGAGTTCTGATTTTTGAAGGTAGCCACTGTTTTTTAGGAAACAGGTGTGCAGTGTGATGTGTTAACCTAAACATTATGTATGGCATTAATTTCATTTAAAAGACCTTGTTCAGTTTTGTCATGGTTTCTGATTCAGCTGTGATGGCAATACTCTGACAACTTTGACATCTGGACAATATAGAAATGAGCCAATTGTTATTTAATGTGTTGTTTCTGAAAATGAAAATATTTCTATATATGTAGATTTCCATTCTCTCTGAAGTGTTGCAACTAATGAGGGCTACATACATAAATACAACTGATGCAGAGCAGATTTGCAGTTGATTTAAAATGGATGGTGCTCCTCACAATCAGGAGGTCACATCCATTTGCAGCTCAGTGGGTCAGACCCTAGTGTCTGTTTGATGTTGGGGGAAGTGACTGCAAGGATACATGCCCTATGGCCCCCAGGGGATGGCTCACCTTGCCAGCACATTGGCGGTGAATTCAACGTCTCGCGTCACTGCTGATCCAGCACATCTAGAGGTAATTCGCAGGGTCCTTAGCCATTTTTTGCTAGCCTTTGTGTAACAGCCTGAGCCTGGCACCGCCGTCAGTGCAAACCCTTCCGTCCTACTGTCAGCCTCCCCGCTCTCATCTGATTTCCGGAGGAGTAGTGTCCCTCGGGACCCTGGGTGAGCGGCGCACGTTCTCGTGATGGAGCAGCGAGGCTGACCTTGACTAAGGAGCGAGCACGAAGGAGGCCGGTTGAGCTGAGGTGATGAATGGTTCTGCCTCCTGGCGCCTTTTTTGTGGGGAGGACCGGAGATTAAAGAGGCGCAATCCTTAGTAGCGCCCAATCCAGCGTGGCCGCTTGGAGTAAGACGTCTCTCGGCACGGTGGATTTATGTCCCTGTCTACGGGTAATAATGCTCTTATCCATTTAATGAACCTCAAGGTTGTCTGGGTTTGGTGCTTACTGAGAATATGACATGTGGTGGTCTTCCATGGTGACTAAACAGTTAATGTTCTGGGGTGAAAAAAGGTTTTGCACATTATGACAAAATGTATTAAAATAGTCAGACTCTACTTATTTAAGCCCTGATGCCTTTTCTTTGGATATATTCGGTCTGTCAGCTGTGGAGAAGTGGTGAGGGAGCTGGTCCTGTAACCATATGTTTAGTTGTTATATGAGGCACCATTTACTTCAGCTTATTGCACCCTTGTGCAAGGCATGTTTTAATTGTTGCTATAAATATCCAGATTTAAAATTGAAAATATGTAATCTGTGTTCTTCTTTTAAGAGCATCTGCTAAGAAAATAAATAATGTACTCATGTGGATATCTTCCCTTTTGAAAATATAAAAGGTCCAGTAAGTTTGTAGTAGCCTTTGATAGTCATGCCACGGCCACCAAACCAATGAGGTTATGGTGAAATGGGTCAGTATTTATGACACATGACACCTGTCGACAGAGGTCCTTGGATTGTTCCCTATTGATTTAGCACTGCCATGCACTCTGATTGGAGCAGCAACACTTGAGGAGCACCCCCCCCCCCCATCCTATCACAGCTGCAGCGGCCCTGCAGCCACAGTGCTTTCGGAAGAAGTGTGTGAAGAGGAGTGAGTGTGCAGTAGGGTCAGGTCAGTCCTGAGGAGGAGCACGCCCACGTCCACCTGGCACCCCCACGGAACCTGAGGCAAATGATCAATCAGTGACTGTGCAAGTGTGTGTGTCTGTGTGTCTGTGTGTGTGGTGAGGGGGGTGTTGAGCTGTCTCTGTGGGCAAATCCATGTTTTGTGCAGAAATGAGGTAGTGGAGTTAAGGGATTGCTTGAAATGCCCACTGTACCAGACATCGGTGCATTGCAGTAATCTGACAATGTCTAACCCCCTGCCATGGCAGATTTAATAATCATGCTGTGGCTCATTGTACTAAACCAATCAACATGCTTTCTGACATAAAATCATGTAGCCTGGAGAGACCTTTTCAAGGTCTGTGCAGTTCAGCACATGGCTCTGTGGACGTGGTCATAATCCATGAGGACGCATGTACGAAAACAGCGCTGTTTTCTTAATAGCTGGACAGACGTAGAGAGCGATGTCATGTCATGAAAAGGGAAACAATGTATTTCGAAAAATGGTCTGATTGTCTGAATAAAAACAAGACTTAAAACGAAACTGTAAATAAGAACATCTTTAGCCAGTCATTTTTAGAATCCCTATTTGAGCAACATATGGAATATTAAAAAAATGAAAACTGCACGTAACCCCTTACCCACATTATTATTTTTTAAATGTCCTTGGATGCTCACTCTCATACGCTTGCAGATCAGGTTGCAGATGCAACGTGAAACAGCAGCTAGCAAAGCAATGAGACCACAGATTGCCGGCGACCTTCAGGTTCAGAACACTCAGCTTCAGAACACTCAGTGTCAAACAGTAATCCGTCTCATGTAGGATTTTGCTGTTTTAAAAAACAAAGGCTTATCGATACTAACTCACTCCGGCATCAGCAAAATAACCTTTTCCCCTCCCATTTGGGAAAGTTTACCTCCTAATATAGGAATGCCACACGGTGTAGCAGGACATTGGCCGTGATTGTGTGTTTTGTCTGTAGCTTGGCTTTATCTGTCTTCCGTTTACACACAACCCCCACACGTATCCAAATCTTTGATGGTGACTCACCTCAGTCTTTTGTCCTTCTGCTGTTTTTGTTGTTTCCACATGAAGTATGTATGAGGTGTAGGTATGGTAAAGCTGTGTGGTATGTAAAGTTCCCTCCATATTTATTCATATCCCTGATTAAATAGGAACAAAAAACTAACTGATATAACAGAAAAAGGCATACACTGGATCGTTTTCTTTGCGTAAAAATGTTTAAAAACATTATACTTTAACCTTAAACCACTGTTCAGAGCGAAGGCATATAGTGCACAAATATTTAACTTTATTCCAGAAAGAGGGAGCTTAAAAAAGCTACGACAAAAAGTCCCGATTTGTGGTTGTTTCTGTTACATCATGTTCTTATTCCCTTTTAATTGGGAGTGTGAAAACATAGGAAGGGCCTTGAATCTGTGAAGAGGTGTATTCTTAGCAGGTCTTGTCTGTAAAACAAACACACAAACATGCACACACAAGCCCAGGAGCTGCTGAATAGTCTTTTGGCTGGAGACTCCACTGTATGGTCGGGTGACTGTTGGCTCGAGCGGTGGGCAGGTCCGGCACCGCTGAACCCGAGGGCTGCTGAAATGAATGCACAGAGGGGAAAGTAGAGAGCGGCTACAACAACAAGCACGTCCCTCCCCGCGAGCGCTCTGTACTCTCCACCTGGGCCTCCCCCTCAGGAAAGGGCCTCGGGTGGAGCTCGGCTTCCCTGTTTGGATTCTTGGCTTACCGGAGAAAGTGAGGGAAGTGCCATGTCTTTTTTTTTTTAGATCAGGAGACTGCGCCTGTAAGACAGGAACAGGAACATGTATAGACTGTGGGTGTACTTTGAAAGTCAGTCTCTTAAATGCTCTAAATGTAACCTTCAACTCCCCACACACCCTCCTCCTCCCCCCCCCCCCAAAAAAAAAAAAAATGAAATAAAATAAATATGGGAGGGAAAGTGTACTTGCTGTGAGAAGCTGTAAAGAACACTGCTCTGTGCTGTGTAGACTGCCAATGTACTACTTCATTAAGGAATTCCATTACCTGATCATATCTCACTTTTTTTTGTGTGGCAAATGCACTAAACGTGTTGCCGTGCCCATAATTTCTCACAGATTTAGTTTCCTTTTTTGAGTCTAATTTGTGGTACCCGATCGAAATGGTAGGTCTGTCTTTGATGTGAACGGTAGAAATGACTGTGACCTTCTCATTAAAATTGCCTGTGCTGTTACAGATTCCTTAAAATGTGTTTTGCTTTCGATGTAAAGCAGTGTTTTCCCAGCACTGACTCTCACTGATCTTAAATCTCTGACTGTGCTTTTTTCATCATTAAGGACAACTGGGAGAATGGTCCGCCTTGATTGGATTGCTATGCACTGCACCTCCAGTGTTATTAGGACTTTGCTGGCTGTGGTATTCGTCATTAAATGTTAACCTTGGGAACAATTTTGTGAGGGTGCAGTCCTGCGATGCATTTTTATTTTATTTATTTTTTTTACAAAAGTGCATTTGCTGAACACATGTCCTTATCTGGGGTGACCAACATAGCTTACATTTCACATATTGCATATTTATACACCGAGGTGTTTACCGTGAGAATATTAGCAATTTATACAGCTGCGTGTTTACCAAAGGAATTTGGGGTAACTGCTTGGCTCAGGGGCACAGAAACTATGTCCTCCCTGGGATTCAGACGTGCAGCCCTCTAGTCATAAGCCATTGCCTACCACTGCTGCAGCCATCATGCAGTTGCTAGGGGTGTTTTGGGAGCCATTAAGAGAATGTTTTAACACACTAGCTGCAGTGGGCCACTCTGGGGTGTTGTTCTGAGTCTGCAGCCTCTTGAAGGCTTGGTTTTGCTCACGTCCCCATACTGCTGTGGTATTTGGGGGTGTTTTGGATTTTGGAGTAGCTGTTCATCAAGGCACTAAGCCTTGCTCATTGTGTGTGTATGTGTGTGTGTGTGTGTGTGTATATGTTTGTGTGTGATTCCTTTAGAGTTGTAAGCAGGACAGCCTGCACCTCCTCTCCCCTGTTAATTTTAGAAAAGGAACAGCTGCTATGAGTCCACGTTCCTGCTCTGTTTGTCTGTGTGTGTGCGCGCACGTGTGTGTCTATGTGTGTGTGTGTGTGTGTGTGTGTGTGTGTGTGTGTATGTGCGCACCTTTGTGTGTGTGTGTGTGTGTGTGTATGTGCGCACCTTTGTGTGTGTGTGTGTGTGTGTGTGTGTGTGTGTTTGTGTGAGCGTGTGTGTGAGTGAGCAAGCGAGCGTGTGAGGGGGTGCAGACAGCGGTTGCACTGACCAGCAGCTTGTGGGAACAGCAGCCCCCCTTCTCCCTCCCCAACCACTTTTTCCACCCAGCGGTCTGTGTGACTGTCGTCAGGAAACGGCCATGTTGCGTGTGACAGTGGTGATGCGGCTGCTGTCTCCCTGCGGGTTTAATGCCACCCCCCCCGTGCCGCATCCCTTAGGCTGATCACATTTCCCAAGCCGGCGGAACATTTGCCCTTCTTTAGCCACACACAGATATGCAAGACTGCCGTTCCCTGGTCCGTCACACAGCCACCAGGGTCCCATGGCTTTTTATAACTCTCCATACTAGGCCCTAGGTTGTCTGGTTGATGTATTGTGGGTGCTGTTTACTTTGCAGTGGAAGAGGTGTCATTAAATGACTTTGCACTTGACATGAGAAGCTGCAGGGTGTGTTTCAGTGACTCCCGTCACCGCTTCCTTAGCGTTGAGAGGAGACAAAACCACGTTATTATCAGCGAGGACGCACTGACACAGCTGTAACAGAAAATCATGAGCTACCTGATGAAGTGCACTGAGAATGTTCTTATGGTTATAACATCTCCTTAGCCACTGATGTGGTTATAACATCTCCTTAGCCACTGACGTTAATACGGAACGTATTTACATTTACATTTATTCATTTGGCAGACGCTTTTATCCAAATCGACTTACAAGTGAGTGCAACACAAGAAAAAACCATAATGAGTCAACAATAATAGAAGTGCTGCATGACCAGGTTTCAGTGGTTGGCCAGACAAGGCACAAGCTAGCTGGTAGAGCTGACGAGTGCGTTAAACAATTAGATTACATATTTATATAGTTTAGTAGGAAACAGAATGCCTTATGTGTAATGAACATAGCCACAGTATTCACAAGTGTAGACTGCTAACATGCACAAAAAGACAGACGTCCTTTTTTAATCTTCTTAAATATGTCTCACTGGTTTTATCTGTCTACATGTTTGTCAGCAAACTTAATACAATGGCCCTTAAATATAAGGGGTATCTGACTCAACCAGGATGCCTGGTTTTGTGAGCACTGTTAAATTATAATTTGAACCTACACGTACAGTATAGTTGTTTATGTTTGTGTTTCTGTAGCAAAAATCCAGAAAGAAAAACAAAGAAAGGAACTAGTATGCTTCACTTATCAGCCAAAGTTTCTTCATGCCATTGGTATGTGGGAGTCTAAATCATAGCAGTGTTGCTGTCTGGTGTTCACCGCCTTCTGTTTAACCTTCCAGTAGGTTCACAGTCCGTGAACAGTAGGCCTGTGATCTGCTAGACCATGAGTTATGACACCAAACCAAAACCTGAGACCCCACCAAGCGTCATATTTTTGATCATTGTGCAGACCTGACATCCTTAGGGGTCTGAGCGGTTACTTGACATAACACGACGGCGTCAGCAACGCTTGCAAGTGGAGTTGCCTGCGGTGGAGCAAAGTTGGCCAGCTCCGCTTTTAAATGTTGACGGCGGCCTAACTGCACGGGGCCACCGTGACGAAGTCCAGGGACCACACTTGCAGCCCTTCCCCCAGCACGCGCATCCTGATGTGATAACATTCTGGCAGGTCAACACACATCCTCATCCTGCTTGTGTTAATTGTGCTACGAACGCTCCACTCGTCAGACCTGATCCTTACTGAAGGCCTGTGGGAGGAGCTGGGAAAAATGTGTGCTATCTAGGGCTCAGCCAGCAGGAACATGCTTGTCCAGGCTCTACAAGAGGAATGGGGCAGGATCCCGTGTGACAGTATCTGCAAGCCATGGATAAAGCGCGCGGCAGTGGGCCCACAGCTTGTATTGCTTCCAGTGGCCTCTGCATGTGATGTTTATTAACCTATGACTTTGCTAGTAGAGCCTCACCTCTGTTGGGTCACAAATGTGAATCGGCATAATAAAGTTGCTTTTATCACACTCATTTAATAAAGTTCTAGCTAGTGTCAGTCAGTTCCACCTGCTACAAAATAGATTTTGACCCCCCCCCCCCCCCAAATATCTGAACCCATTTAACTATATAAATATACATACAGTATGCATAAATACGTAAACACACACACACACATATATATGTGTGTGTTTGTGTGTGTACAGTATAATAAAATGATAACGTGTATATAATAATTACAAAATTGAGATTAAAGGATTAAAATATAAGATTTACCTGAGAACAATGTAGGGAACGTATGCACTCTGATCTAATTTGACAGATGTCAAGATATATTTTTTTTTTCGGTGATGAGACTACAATACGTAGACACTAATTAGGATTTATTCATTTATGTCTCCTGGGATTAACAACAGTGCATGTCAATTCGAACAAATCACACAGGCTTACTCAGGGACTTAACATATTGGAACATAATTGACCATCCAGGTTTACCACTTAATGGTGGTGGATGAATGCTCGCTCTGGAAATTTACTCCGCACTATCAGGCTGTGGTTTATCGTTTTAGGTTTTGGAAGGATAGCTTTTAATACCTGGCAAAACCAAACGAGAGCCATAAAGCTGCTGCACGCCACCATTTACACTAATGGCCCTGTTTCATAGATGCATCTAGTAAACAATTCATTTCTGATGGGAACTGAGGGAGAAAAGTGAGAGAAGACGCTTGTTCTTTCTGACAGCTCTCGTAGAGCAGTGTTCTGTTTCCATTCCTAACATGGAAGAGCTGAATGAGCGTAGTTTGAGAACGCTCGCTTTCCAAATGGAGATTTTTTTTGGCATGTCAGAAGATTATTGCGATTTAAGTACTGTAAGCATGTCTTATTTAAAAAAAAAAGCCATATGCATCTAGACCGTATGCATTCAAACTTGATTTACGAGGTTGAAACTAATATGTAAAAACGATTGACATCATACGCAGGGGTGCGGTGAGTAAACGCATTGTTTTGAGGTAATATGACGGCACAGGTCTCGTTCATCCATAGTAACGGCTATAATCATAAAACCTCATAGATTACATTTATGTCATGCTTTTAATGGACCTCAAAGCGCTTTACAGTGAATCGGGAGGGGAAGGGGATGACTAATCTAAAGCATTACCAATGTGTAACACCCACCTAAGGTGCTGCGCAGCGGCCATTTTGTGCCGGAACACTCACCACACATCAGCTGAAAGGGTAGGGGGGAGGTTTATTTAGCCAGTAAACCTGGAGAGTAATTAAATAGCCAGAATGTGAGACCCATATTGGGAATTTGGCCAGGACACCGGGGGAAACTGCAGGGCAAATTTGCTGTGCAAACGGACACTGAGCTGCAATACAGCTGAGTTTTTGACATTGGTGAAATTGTCCTCCAATGGGCGCTTAGCTCGCTGTAGCGTGTGGGGTGGCTTTCGGTGTGAAACCATAGTCCCTGTTGGTGTGTGTGTGAGTGTATTGGAGGGTTGCATTCACTACACCGCAGCACTCCTGTGTGAGTACAGAGGTTGTTGTGGTGAGACGAGCATAACTTCTCCAGTTGATTCCGAAATAGGGTTGCATAAAGGGGAAAAAGCATAACATGGTGAAAGGAACACCAATAATTGTAAAAAAAAAATCTAAAATGCATAAAAATACTGAAAATGTGCTTCTTTTACTCTTTACTCTTTTAGCGTTGACATGGTGATTTAAATCCCCCTCAGCTTCGTTGCAGCCTCTTACAGAAGCGCTGTTTAATTGCTAAATGATTAGCAGCTCATTTCATTGTAGGCATTGTGCATAGCCTACTCAGCAAGCAGTAGCTGTGCAAACTGTGCAGACTTCTTTTTTAGGTGTCTGTCCCAAACCCATCCTTTCTGAAGAAAAATCGAGCGGCGCCAGTGATGGATAGGTTGCCTAGGAAGGGGAATAGGGAGATGATAAAACAGTGAGTAGGTTATTAAAGGCTGGAATATAACCTGCTGCATAGGACAGACTTGAAATTTTATGCTTGTTAGATACAAGGTAATAACACATTACGCATTCTCTTGTCTGTCCAAGTGATGGACAGCTTTTAATTCCCCCCCCCCACAATCTCATCTTGCAAAATTGGGTAATCTGTCAGCATGCCCTAGCATAGAAGAAGTGCATGTGGTGGACTGGCCACCCCGTTCACCCGATGTGAACCCAGGAGAGCACCTCCGGGTTGCTCTGGATCAGCGCACATGCTGTCTGGACACAGGCCGCGTATGCTTGCTGTGGAGTAAATAAACGTCAGTGTTGACGCCACATCAGGTGCAGGCGAAATGGAGGACACTTGAGACATTGGATGTGTCCGTTAATAAAAATGAACCCACTTGGTGTTTTGGCCCCCCCCCCCCCCCCCCCCCCCCCCCTTGATTTGGTAAAGGGTTTTGCACATTTAGACCTCACAATAGCACAGCATTACAGGCAGTTTGTTTTTTGGACCTACTGAATACATCACTCTGTAATTAGCTTTTGCTTAGTATAAATTAAACAAAAAAATAAAATAACAAAAAAAAAAAAAACCCCAGTAATAATCACTGTGTCGGTCTGTGCTGGTGGGGTGTCAGTGTCCCCTTCAGAGATTGCTGGACCTGTTAAAGGCCTCTCACAGAGAGCTTTGTTCACAGCCCTCTCTGGCTTTTGTCACTGCAATAAAAATATTCTCACTCTGCTCCCATCCTGCCATGTTGCACTGCTGTTCCCAGTGCAGGGCTGCATTTTTCATGTGTGTTCTGAGTGTCAGAGTTTTTGGTCAACACCTTTTTCTTCCCCCTCCCACTGGCAAAAGTTGTTGAAGCAGTCTCGTAGAACACACGACCCTCAAGCGTGAGTCTGAAACCGATACCTTTACAGTTGTTTTGCTCTACATTTGCCTTGAAGACTTTTTTTCCAGGTGTTTAGTATGGATATTTTCGTGTGTTTTTCCCATTCTATAATCATCCAGTTTGTGATGTTTCACATTTACAGTAGGGCTGGGCGGTATAGGCATCGCGATACATCGAATAGCTATTTTTAGCGCAATAACAGCTATCCCTGGCATGTGGTGTTAGGTTTCTTCCCGTATTTTTTTTCCCCTTTAGTCATACCTGATGCGGGAGCACACCTCCAAAGTTCAGTGAAATGCTTCCGGGGCAGAAGAATGTATCTATATGTTGGTTAACTTACCTATTAGCTTTGAAAAACACATAGCATATGTTTTCACTCTTTATCTTTGTAGCCATGTATTTCTATCTACCACATGGAAGCAGCATAGTGCGTGTTGCTGTGACATCAACATTGAGTAAATACGAGTGGTGGTTTTCCCCCCGGGAGCATTTCATATGGCCTCGGAAAACTGGAGGTGCGCTCCCGCATCAGGTACGACTAAAGGGGAAATAAATATGGGAAGAAACCTAATGCCACATGCTGGGGATAGCTGTTATTGTGCTAAAAATAGCTATTCGATGTATCGCGACGGCTATACCACCCAGCCCTAGTTTACAGCAAACGTGACACACTTGCAACTGTCTGTTGCAACTGTACAGTGAAGGACAAGATTTATTTTGTCCTGTGTGCGTCATGAGCACCTGTCTAAAGGCTGTGATTTCCATCTCGCTTTTCTCTATGTTATCCCATTCCCAAGCTGTCATTTAAAATTTCCATTTGCAAACATAACCCGTGCTTACAACATTGTATCTGTAGGAAAGTACAGTTCACTTCCCAAAGATCTGGTTTATGGCGGGGTTGCCGCGAGTCCACAGTAATAAAAATGGGGACCGCCTGTATAGAAAAAACAGAGGGGTTAAATACTGCACACTTCTAGTTTTTATGTGTCAAGAGCATCTGGTAAACTGCTGCTTTGTGAAACGGGAACTACGTGAATCGGTGAAAAAAAGGCTTGATCTGCCTATTGTAACAAAGCGCAGAAGGTCCAGATGCAAAGCACCGGACCTTGTTTTCCGCAGGAACAGGCTAAACGATTAAAAGAATTGACCTCTCTCCACGAGCAACCACGCTTCTGTGGCCACCCCGCAGCCCGGCGCTGAAAAGCAGGCCAGAGGATTCCGCCGCTGAATAGAGCCCCCTTCCTCCGGATTGGCACCGGGTGAAAGCGCCGAGGCCCGGTGGCGGCCCGCGCCAGACGGCAGCGCTCCGCACGTCATTGTGGAAGACGGGGGGGAAGCTGCAGGTGCGAGCCCGGGACCGACAAAAGCGCCGGGGGCCACGGACAAAGCGGAGACCCCCCCTCCCCCCACGATCAGCGGCATGGCACAGCGCAGCCACTCTGAAGATTAGCACCGCATGCACACACACACACACACACACACACACACAGAGCACAGGCAGCCCAGATGGCCCTTTTAGAAAGCACGCTCTCGTCCTAGACTGGGATCAGCTGTCACTCGCCCAGAATACTGGGTCACGGCAAAGGCATTTCTATAGTACATGCAAGTCAGGCCCTGCGGGAACAGACGGTAGTGCAACAGTTGTCTGCTCTGAAGGGTCCTGAGCTGTCTTGCTGATCACACAAAAAAATACATATTATCTTGGTCATAAATACGGCAAGCAGTAATTCGCTTTACGTGTGTTTCTTTTTTCCTTATATTGAACTTCACATGAAAGGGTCGTATGACTGGTTAAGCGCAAGGCTGCCAAGTGGGCAGACTTGCTGTGCTGAATTCAGTCCCGTACCATGCTGTTCCTGCAGGAAGGAAATGTAACATTCACGGTTGTTATTTCCTGTATTGCTGACAAAGACAGGGAAGGGGCACAGTTTGTCCAGGTCTCGGCTAAGGGAGGAGGTGAGACGGAGGCCCCCCCCCCCACCAATGACTCTGTATCCGTCTCAGTAACTTTAATCAGAGGATCAGACAGCTGCAGACATTCACTGAGCAGTTGCTGAAGAGCCTGTTACAGGAATAAAGCAATTTCGCTCCTTTCTGTGTTTTATGCGCTGACCCAAACATCCTGATCTTATACCAGTCTTATATTTGTTGTTACCCACTTCATTAAGGATTTGTACACAATTCAGTTTTTCATGTGTTTTCATTATATTGACACTGACGCTGTTGCTGTCTTTGACACAAAAGCAAAATTGTACTGCTGTGAAACCAACATGTGATTATTTTTGTTTTTTTCCACCTACCTCCCCATTCAACCCGCGTCCTTTCTGCTTGCGGTTTACGGCTCGGTGAGCCAAAGGCGGCCAAAGTAATTTTCACAAGGTGAAACAGAGTATTACGAAACGAGCAAGAGTCTGGCAATGCCGGCAACTGCCCTGACAGTTTAGCTGTGGGAGAAAGGTACAAAGGGATTAGCACATTTTTCATAGGCCCTACTTTTAATGGCATTCCTGCGCTAAGCCTGTTAACAAGCGGAGTAATGCTTTGATCAGGTGGTCACATGGAGCCGGCCACATGGGGCATCTTAGAGGGGACTCCCTCAAGGGCGCGCAGGGATGGATCTTCGAGGCCGCTGGCCTGCCTTGCCGCTCTGATGGAACCCCGGCGAGGTTGCCAGGAGACCGCTGGACCCTTGAGCTGCGATGGATAGGTAGAATCACGTGTCACAGAAATTACAGCCAATAGCCGGGTGTCGTTTGATTTTGAATCTTCAGAGGCGCTGTGAATGAATTACGAGTGGGGAAAAAAAAGTGGCGTTTAGCAGCTGACTACAATGTGTGCTCTGCAGATTAGTGGCATATAAAAGGGCATTGGGAGCAAAAATTCCACCAACAGTCCCCCTTTGTGCTCTGAAGCCACGGCTTACAGTGCGCTTCTTTTCAATTTGCCTATCTCTCCCCAGCTCTCCGCATGGTCCTCGGCGTAATGAGCACAACAGAGGATGGCTCCATAAAAATGTCCTCCTACAGTTGTATTGGGTCAGGAGACCAAATTGGTTCCTCTAAGGGAGCTGGTCCCACAGCACGCCATATCAGCATTATCGTTCACCCTAATTGGTAGCCTGTAAAGCAGGCCGCTCAGCTGTGTGAGAATCTGGGCTCTGAACGGTCGTCCCCAGCCGGACAGCGGAGAGCAGCAGCCTATTGTGATGTTTGCCTTTGATTCTGTAGTCCTCTGTGTGATCTGCCTGGAAAATCCTGCTCTCACAGGGAGGCACCAAATATCACTGTCCTGAAAGGAGCAAATACCACAAGAGCTGCAATTAGTCATGAAAAAAAGTGCATACAAACCGGATCAGCACATTTAAAGCTGCATCATGATGTTTTACCATAGAAAGAAAACCCTCTTGAAGGTTGCATAACAATTTTATGGGTGCTTTTTGGCTGTGGAGGGGTGTATTTCTTTTCTAAGAAGTGTATACAGGCTGCATTGTTTGCTTGTAGTTTCTGCCTCTCAATCTGTATGTACAAGTTAAAAAAAAAAAAAGCTGGAAGAAAGCCACCGTGATGCAGAGTGACAGGCATGAATGAGCATCTTATGAGAGAGCTCTTTCCGGCCCCGGTGGCCGCAGAAGAGAGCGCTTTCGGTGCTTCAGAGATGGTGTCGGAGGAGTGCGCTGTCAGGCCTCAGAGATACGGCGCCGGGTAAGGAGCCCGAGATCCGAGCCCGGCGGACATTCTTATCCCGGCCTTATCGGCTCAGAGGCGCAGGACCCGGGTCAGTTCGGTATCGCTGGCTCTCTCCCTCTCCTCTGAGAAACCGCTCTCGGCCACGAGTGATGGAGGAAAGGCTCCTCTGCCCTCATGTGAGGTGATGAAACACTTAAATCCCTCAGCTGTCACCTCCGCTGTCCACCTCCCCACCCCCCCATGCACGCTGCTCTCATTTACTGCGAGCGGGCGCAGCGCTGTGGACGTCCTTCCCTTCCAATTCATCTCCTTCCACAACACCGCTTCTCCCTGCATTTGATGAAGTGAAGACATTAAGATTCTGTTGTAAATGCAGACCAGCAGCAGTTTTGTGTTGTGAAAAATGACATGGGTAGAAAGCCAGCATTGTTTCTGGAGCTGTTAATCTTTGTTATGTAGTCAAACTAAAACAAAAAAAAAATTGAATCTTAATCTAACTCTGTGTAATCTCCTCATTTATCCCAATTTCCCACTCACATTCACCTATGTGTCACTTTTGTCTGTTTCCTTGCCTGGTGTGCAAGTATACAGAAGGGTCCATATGTAAGTTGTTTAGCTGATTCCTCATTAAAATCAACATCCTACATGTCCATTTTTGTGCTGCACAGATGTTTTAAAGTGCACTTATTCTCTGAATAATTTCCACCAGCTCATTTTACAGGTTTCATTCAGAATATGCATCTGTTTTGCATATAATTTTCCCCCTTTCTCACTGCTGACTTTGGGGTCTGGGCGCTGGAGTCTGTACGGCTGTCCCGCTGTGACGTTCTCTGCACTTGCACAGGAGCGCTCGGGCAGAGTGAAGGCAGGGTTTGAAGAGTGGTGTGACAAGGGAAGCCTGGTTGATGAAATCCACCCCACCCTGGCAGAATGAAGCCAGTTGCGTTCTGCCATGCGCCATGGTTTGGTGAAAGACATGACTAAGACTCGAATCCAGGTCTGTGCTATAGGAGTGAGCCTGCAGTCAGAACGAATGTCTTAGCTGACTTTGCTACTTGGAAACACTCAGCATATGACATTACATATACTGTACGTACATACATACACGCATACACGCATATATTGATGAAGGCTACATTCAGTCTGCTGTATCTGACTTATCCTTACCTTTGAGCTTTGAGCATTGAATTTTAAACAACTCTCACACATTTTGTTCTTTCACTACGTTTGTGAAAAGTAAAACCTGCTTTGATTTATTAATCAAAAGATTGTACAACAAACTGCATTGCAGTTAGATTGAATACAGAGTGAATGTTTTCATAGTAGGTAGTCAAAAAGTATTTGAATATCAGGGGAGGGCTTTTTCTTTGGAGAACCAGACCGACACCAGGCTCTTTTAAGGTTGATTTATAAATGCACGGTTTGTTCAACTTCACATTTCCTATGGTTTTTATTTAATCACAGAACCACATGAAGCATTTTCAATATGTGGTGTCCATGATGGAAGAGGAAAAAATTGACTGGTCCCAGCAGAAAAAGGGAATCAGCAGTAGCTGTCCAGTCTGAATTGGACTGTGATGTCAGACATAACACTTAGCCCTGACATGGTGAACTGTGATGTCATCAATAGTGGACAGTGGAGTCAGCAATAGTGAATGGAAGAGTCAGCAGTGGAGTCCGCTGACTGTTAGTGTAACTGGACGATCACCTACTTTTCCCCCCATCGAGCACAGCTGGAAAGATGCCATCTGACATGCCTATTTTGCACATACAGCCAAGCAAACATAGGAGAGAGGCTGAGCTGGTACAGATCTATAAATTCCATACACTTACGGACTAGATTGACTAGATGCCTTGAAAAATGAGAGGAGGCATTGTAACCACTAAAAGAGATGACTTCCTTTCTTAAATTGTCAGTTCCCAAAATTGTGCAAAACTTCCAGTTGTATTGATAACCATTTTTTCTTCGGTTGCCTAACTACTAGGATTCCCTTTCTTGAATTGGTCAGTAATAGTGAAATAAATGTCATTGGATGATGTGTTGTTTAGGAGGAATGATGTGGGTGAGCTACATATATGGCTGTCTAGCAGGGTAATAATAACAAACATTTAAACTCCTTAAAATAACATGTCTCTGTCCCACTAATGAATAAAAAATATCAACAACTAGCTGGCCAAGCATCAGTTACCTATAGAGGTAGCATAAAAGTTTCAGAATTATGCCTATTAGTGTATCCCTACCTATCAGGATTAATATGCAAACACTATGAAATATTTGGTGTTTGTTCACATTGGATAAATTTTAGCTAACCTAAGAAGAGTAGCACCTATATTAATGTAGATAATGCTATGTAGATAACTACTGGTTAGCTAGGTAGTCAAGATGGAAGTGAATTTTGGCACTGGTGATTTATGTAAGTACAGTACGTTGAAATCTCTTGCAAAAAAAGCTTTCATTGTATACAAATTACAGGATACTCACAGGAACAATGCATAATGTATTCAATGTATGTCAGTGCTTACACATTGTAAAAGTATCTCAGCTGCTCAAAATGTTATCAATATTACACCAACTAACAGCATTACCTCACCCATACTAAGAGGCACTATTCCAAATGTTTGCTACTCCCCGTTTCCTGTGTTCTTTCAAGTAACTTTGTCCTGCAGTTTATCATTTTGGCATTTGAACCCGATGTGCTTTCCTCGTTCTTCTGGGTGCTGAGCTCCGTAGCCAGCACTCAATATGGTCAGGGGGTTTGTTGCAGAATGTACTATTTGTAACCGCGAGTAACTTGACACCCCAACTTCTGCTTCCCCAGTTGAAATGTTAGTCCCAAAATTTTGGAGTTAAATCAATTACTAAAAATTTGTGCAAGGTTGGTGTTTATTTAGTTGTTATACCTCAACAGTTCAATGTTACATCAAAAATAAATATGTGCATTGTAAGTGTGGTAGATAAGCAACCCTGCTCCTTGAAATATGGAGGTAGGGGGAGAGATATGACTTGGTTATTCCCAAAAATGTATTTTCCCATTGAATCATATGGACATTGAATGCCACACCACTGCACCTGACTAACCAATCCAGTAATACAGAGGTGATGTCCCATGGAGAAGAGCAATGTCAGCAGTAGTGTCTAATCCTTTGATGGTGGTATCGAGTGGTAGAGAGATGGACAGTAAAGTCAGCAATGGCATCCGGCAAAAGTTTGAAAGCTTGGAGCTTTAGGACCTGGAGTATTTTAGGCTACTTCTTATTATCTGTCTATTATCTGTCTTCCCTTTTACTGTACCTTTTACACAAATTACAAGAATGGTGTAACCTTTCTGGTGTGTGCATTCTAGAGGCAAATATAACAGTAATTTGCATTAGAGATACAGCTAAACCACCAATGGCATAACTCAGAATTTGTTTTTTTTTCTGTTTTTGAATAAATTCTCATAATTGTTCATAGCACGCGTTTTTAATACTTAGTGAAAACACAAATGAGGAAGTTGATACAGTATCTTGGCCTGCGTGATGCATGTGAAGAGCAGAAATTTGTGATTTAACGCCTCGAAATCAAAGCTCGTGTAAGTAAACACTGTGAGCGTTCCGTACAGGCGCTATAAATAGAAGAACCTCCATTTTCCGATTTCGCTCTTTTTGTGTGTGCATTTTTGATGTGCACTCCTGAGCTTTGGGACTTTGCTTTGTGCAAAGCTGCGGCTCTCATGAATGTTTCATGCACTCGAATTGTTTGGGTTTCCCTTGCATCTCAAACTTAGGACTCGGAGCTCTGCGTTTACAGTATTTGCTTTGCGCAGTGTAGCCAGAGCTTTGCTCATGCTTGTGTTTATCTGATGGTCTCAGGCAGGAGAACCAGACAATAAAAATGTTGCAGGCCACGTCTGTCCAATTTCCTGTGGTTCTCCTAATTATTTCCCTGGAATAAGATGATCTGAATCAACAGGAAATGCTCAAAACAGGAAGACCTACTGTACCTTTTCCTTTTCTGGATTGCTGTCTCGGATCCTTGTGATAGGAGCCATAGGAATGTGAATTTTTGTATATTTTTGTGTGTTGTTTTCGTTTTTAGCACACTGCAGCCTGAGTGTCTTGTAATGTGCTTGATGCTCTTGGTCTTACAGTTGAATCATGGTATTACCACAGAAAAACAGTGCGTTCTTTATTGCCCTGATGTACAACCATTTTACCTTTGGTGTGCTAATTATTTCTCCGCTGGCGCTACAGTGGTCCTTTTGTGCACATGCTCCTGGAAGGCTATAAGTATCTGGGAGCTGACAGCTCTGGAGCCTTGTCCAAACACGCAGAGCAGGACCGGTCCCAGAATGTTGCTACAGGGCTGGAGGCAGCGGGTCAGAGAGCTGGGCGTGAAGGCCCTGCCGCGCGTGACCCGGCAAGCTGAGGCAGAGGAGATACCCCGTGACAGCTCCCTGCCGGGGGGGCGCACGGACATTCAACCCCCCACCCCGCCTCCGGGCCTCGCGGCACAAGCCCGCTGCGAGAGGCCGTTGCTCTCCCAAGACGCGAACAGGAGGGGTAGTGCAAAGGACAGCCTCCACAAAGGCGTTTTGGAAAGGGGGAGGGGGGGGAGGCAAACAGCGCACCACGCTGCTGCCCATATCGGAGGAGGTTGCCCCAGTTCTGTCCCTCATCCCACTTCCTTGCATTATTTTTGCTGCTTGTGGCTGCGGCATGCTGTGCAGCTTTGTGGTTTTTAAGACCGATGGTTCAGTTAAACTGCGTCTGAAATGAAACCAGGGCCACGCGCGGTCAGGGGGGAGGCGAGAGAGGCAGGCGAAGAATCACTCTCGAAAGCAGGCCTCTCGATTATTTAGGGTGGCAAAAACAGGGATTGTTTTGGTCACTTTCTGGATGAGGGGGAACGGAGTGACACAAATGAGGAGTGACGGTTATCCTGACATGTGTCCCCGCGGCGCAGCCTGTCCCTGCCCGGGCCGTCTCGTCATGCGTCCTGGAGATTCTGTCACGTGGGACCCCGGAACCCAGGAAGCCCCATTGATTTCTCATTACTTCGTGCCAATAAACAGCCTTCCTGCGAAACCCGAGGTGGAATCAGAGATGCCAAGTACCGGGGCCAAGTGAGCAAACGGAATCGCTACACAGCCCAACATCCAATACCGGATTGCCAGAGCCTGCCGCCGCTTTGCTGTTCACCTTGTTCCTAATGATCTGCTGGGACTGGGCTAATTGAATCTCGCTGGAGTGTAACAGTGGAAGGAAAGGAAGGCTCAGTGAATATAGAATGTTATCGGCATGTCACAAGGCAGCAGAGAAAGGCCAGTCAAACACAGGAAAACATCCTGCCTGGTTCTTTGATCATGTATACAGTAGGGCTGCAACTAACGACTGTTTTGATAGTTGAATAATCGATCGATTATTGAAACGAATAATCGACTATTCGGATTATGAATCGCACAATTGTTCAATGGCTCTTATTTATCTATCGGCTTTTAAATTTAGCTTGAGGTTGGTTCAGGCATATGCTAACTAACAATAAAGAAAGATGAGAACTTCATTCAAAAATACATCTTTTAATGAATGGTTACTAGGACTAATTCAGTGAGGGCAGTTGCTTGCTGGGGAGTACAAGTCTGCTGCCTTTGAAGAAAGCCATCCCTGGTAGCGTTACGAGATCCAGTAAACCCATAACTCGTTCGAATTAATTCGAATGCAACCCATTCAAATTAATCCGAACGAGTTATTGAAATGTGACCAGTAAATTTCAAATTTGTCCGGTAAAATAAATTCTTTCCGGACACTGGACCTGCAAGAAAAAATCCTATCAGAAACCCTGTCATGAAGGTGTGTGTGCTTAGGCTACATGTCTGAGCATTCCGAGTCAGCACGAAAAACCCAAGCGATGATGTCAGCAACTAATCGGCAATTAAGTTCCTTGGCAACTAATTTGGTCATCGATTTTCTTCGACTATGTCTATTATTCGTTGCACCCCTAGTATACAGTAAGCAAGAGAAGCTCTGCTCTGTGGCAGAGACAGAATGTTGATTTGTGTGTGAGATCACAGGGTGGAAACAGCACTTCCGTACAGCGCTCCATTGTCAAAGCATGAATGGAATCTTCAAACACAGTAAAAAGAACTTGAGCAAAGCCAGTGTGTGCAAACGCAAGGCTCAGAGGTTCTCCTCGGAGGACTGAAGTTCCGTGCCGGGGGGAGGGGGATGCGCGGATGCGTAGACTCGGAGTGATCAATCTTTGATGGGAAGTGGTGATGAAGCAGAATGGCTTTTCTTGCACGAGCCGTCTGGCTCCGAGGAGAGCCGCTGGCATCAACGGAAGCTGCTGACTCTGCCCTGATGCTCGCAGATCTCAGCCTATTACTCCCAGCGCCGGCTGCCATTACGAGTTGAACCCTCAGCTTCTGCTTCCGTCTCTCTTCCCGGTCATCAGTGCCGCTGGCTCTGTGTGTGTGCGTGTGTGTGCGTGTGCGCACGTGTGTCTGCACGTGCACGTGCGAGGGAGGCAGCGTCGGTCCGGGGTCATCGAACGACATTGCGCAACGCCGCTGCAGAACTACCCTGCCGTAAAGAACCTCACCGGGGGAAACTTGAGGACGGTGAGCGTGAAGGCGGATGTGCCGTGGGGGGCTGCTGATGGATGGCGCCAGCGTAGTGTGAATGTAACCGCAGTAAAACGCCTGAGTCCTGAGCAGGCCCGGGGTGTGCTTGCTGATCAGTCAACAGCACTCCGCTGCTGCCTCCATATGATGGATCACCGCAGAGCTGGTGCCCGGGAGGCATGGGTGCCCGCGCTGCAAACCCCCCCCCTCCCCTGGGGACCACTCCCCACCGGCCAGGTCAGGTCAGCGCAGAGCACATTGCGTTGCGGATCTGCCTCTGTGTGATAGATGGAACGCAGACTGCCAGCTGCCCCCTGGGCTAAAGCACTGTCATCCTCTGTAGCTGCTACAGACGAGCGCTTCCCGAGCCAGTTTCCGACCTCATCCTGCTCCTTATCAATTCCCCAACGGAGAACACCACGGTTGGGCTTTGGGTCCGTTTCAGATTCCTCATTACACTCTTCTTCCGGGTCTCTCATGCGTCCTGTGGTTTTGCTGTTCAGATTATTCACAGCTGTTTCTTTCTCTTCCATCTTTCTGATTCTGCTCATTAATCTCTCTCTATTGACCTCTACAATTTTTCTTGAGACATCACTCTTTCTCATTTGTTACAGACTACTGTAGAGTAGGACTGCTGTAGAGATTCTGCCTTATTTTCATCACGTATTTTCTCCCTTAATTTATTATTGATGCCACTTCTTTGGTAATATGTCTATAATTTTCTCCTGTTTAACAGTGATCGTATTGTATAAACTCCAGTGGTCATTTCTCGCTTTGATTGCTATTCTGTCTTTCATGGCCTTATGCTCTACATACTGTATGACTAATACTGTACAGAAGTCTTGTTCAAGGTTGTCTTCTGTGTTCCTTTCATGGTATTCCATTATTCCTGTCTCTTCCTTGCCCCCCCCCCCCCCCCCCTCCATTTTACTTGAAATAGCTTCAAAGCCAATGATATTGCTTACTGTTGTGTGAACCAAATATTTCATTATTTTATGATCACAGCGTAATAATTGCAGTCTCCTTCTCATACGCTGAAGTCATCATTATTGGACAAAGTTTTTCATCCATCTCCTGGTTCCTCTATTTCAGTCATTTTCTTCTCAGTTACTCCAATGGTAACGAGTTTCCCACCGCGGTCTCATTACAATTTCCTTATCTCCTCACCACCTCTGCAGTTCTCCTGCTTTCACCGTTCTGAAAAATTCAAAATGAATTCAATAATTTCTTACCTTGAATACCAGTCTGTAGAACATTGGCCAGTTAAAAAACAGATTGTTCTAGCTTGAGATAAAGAAAAATAAATATGCAGTGATGAGAGCTGAGGTAGCTAGTCTGCCTTTAAGAGTGGACTTTTTATCCCTGCATTAAGGATGCATGAAAGAGTTAGGGTAATCCAGTGAGAGGGAAGAACTCACTATGGCCTGTGTACTTGTTTCTTGACTCATAAGGGATTCGTATTGCAAGAAAAGTGGACTGTTTAAGAATCAGCATTGCCAGAAATCGGGCATTTGGGAGCTTCTGTCTGGAAATAGCCCATTCCCCATTGGCAACCATTTATTTGCTCTAATGACTCACAAATGGGCAAGAGGAGCAGCTGTGAGGACGGCAGATTCCTATAGTAATAGTTGTATTCCAGGTACGACAGCATCTAGAGAACTTTCCCATAGAGGATAGCTCTAATTCACCTCTGTTGTAATGCATTTTGTTCCATTTTATCGGTTAAGTAGTCCTTTCACATTTAGTTTTTCCCTTCAAAATCTTTTACAAAGCATTGCTGCTTACCTCATGTAATCCCTGTGACCGTGGAACTGTAGAAATGATAAATATTGATTTATTCCACATCAACATAACTTACTCTCAAAATGGCGTTTTATTTTGTTTGTTACGTTATTCTCGATTTGGCTTGCTTTTATGATTGCCGTGCCTCATGCATTGCATGTAATCCTGGGTAATCCCATCAGCTAGCGAAATGACTGTAGCTGTGATGGTGACTACAACAACAACAGCTAAACCAAGTGCGCGCTGGTAACAGTGTTCACGTTTTAACACTGTGATCCGTGGGCAGAATCGCAGATCGTGTTTTCTGCGTTGTTGGTCATGTCCTCCTACAGGGCAGGCTTCAGTTTCACCTTCACTGTGTCATTGAGCATGTGCCGCTCTCTCGGGGAATGAGAAACACATGACAGCCCCTGTAAAAAGGTCATTAATTAGCAGGGACACGGAGATGATAACCTGTGCACAGCCGCTAGCCTAACAGCCACGCGGAAGCTGTACACTCGGGTGGAAATTAAACAGATCTCTTGTTGCTCAGCGCTTCACATGCTGTCTTTCTATAGCCAGTCACGGACGGAGAGAGACAGCAGCACCAGGCAGTGCTGATGGTGCTCTCTGGGAAAGATGTAAGGTTAGAACTTGTAAGAAGACACTGCTGTGTCAGCAGGTTGCCATGACAATGCAGTCATTCCCCAGCTCATTGTGTCTTTTCCCTCTGTCTCCCACAAGGTCACATGGCCGAATTGATCCAGCTGCCGGGCCCTCATCACTTTCTGTAACGTACCGCCTGAGCCTGCCATTTGTCACTGCTCTTTCCAGAGCCCTTTGTGCTGGGAGCACTTCGTTAGAAATGCAGTGGCATTTGGAGCAAAAAAATTTGGTGGAAGTCCGTACTGTTCCCTTTCATTTGAAAACAACATAATTAAATCGGTTGAGAAACTGCACACATTTGTATGCATATTACAAGGTTTTTTTTTTAATTAGACGGAGAGGTTTTATTCTAAGTGGAGGTTTTTGGACTGACTTGCTTTTAAATGCACTTTCGAGTGAATTATTTTGCATGGTGCTATAACAGAAGAATATGTAATTCTTGGAAATTCTGGGGCAGACCAAGGATTGGAAAGGATTAAAGAATTCCATCCATAACTCTCAGGCTTTGTGGTAGAATAGAGGCAAGAAGAACGAAGCCCTCTCATAGTGAATGTACCCCAGTAGGTTTATTTTCTGCATGAGATTGATCACTAATTATTTTACCATCTGTACTATGCACACACTTGCCATGCTATTTTTGATGTCTAAAGTCTGAGGTTAAGTCTGTCTGGAATGAATAATTCAAAGTTTGCCTTACAAATCATAAACTATACATTCAGAGTATGCCCAGTGTCTGACAGAGCATTCATCAAGCTTGGCCTTCTAGAACAAAGCTATTTCTAGCATCTCGGCTGTTCTTCCCTGTAAGAACGTTATCTTTGTGAAGTCATCAAACGAAAGCGTATTTAATCGATTCGGTTAATTACTCTCAATTAATTCCATTTTCTGTCATGAGGGAAAGCGGCTCATTAGCTGGACGAGCTGCTCTAATCAGGCCCCG
Organism: Megalops cyprinoides; assembly: GCF_013368585.1. Lineage (NCBI taxonomy): Eukaryota > Metazoa > Chordata > Actinopteri > Elopiformes > Megalopidae > Megalops > Megalops cyprinoides. The sequence continues at coordinate 17,109,366 of NC_050584.1, forward strand.
TACTCGTCTTGCTGAGACAGGAAGTCCTCCGACCCCCCCCCCCCCCCCCCCCCAAACAGCAGCGCAGCCAGCGCGGCTCCTCACACTTGGAGCTCCATCTGCGCCACCCTCGTTCCCGCCGGCCTGGGACGGGCGGCACCCTGCGAAGCTGGTGTCCGGGTCGATTACGCGTTCAGGGGAAGAGGGGTGCGAGAGAGAGGGAGAGGGAGAGAGAGAGCAGCTGGTGGCGTGAAACCCACACGCTCCGTTAGCATCTCTCCCCACACCTATGCAGCTGGAGAGCGGGGCGGGGGGGTGAGAGGCAGGTGCTCGCGCTCCTTCATACGAAGGCGAAGAGCGTGTGCGAGGACGCCAGGCTGCGGCCTGGGTCGCTCCGAGGCGTCCTCCTCCTCTTTTTCCCAAAGCGCCGCCAGCGTTTACTACGGGTCCCGACAGCGTTAAATCTCGCCGCCTCCGCCCCTCGTCCTGTAAGCGGCGGCGCAGCGAGCACCGCGCGTCCTTGGCGAGGGAGCGATCCTTCAGGGACGTTCTCTCGGTCGGTGACGCATTCGGGTTCCGAGGGGGGCTGCGCCGTGACGTCCGCAGGCGATGGGCGGTGATGCGGTCTCGCGCAGCCAGCATATTCCTCACCTCAGCGTCTCTGGTGTCCTTCGATGAGGTAACGGCACTGCATCTGGACCCGCTCCAAGCCGCAGGGCACTTTGACTGGAGGACCGAGAGGGCCATAAACTGAATGCTTTTCAGCCAGGGGACTATTGCTGCAATTAACTGGATGTGATAATGCAACACAACAGTACTCAAATAAAGTAAATATGTATGTCTGTATATCTGCAGTATAGTGTTTCAGATTTCCCTAAAGAACAATGTCTGTGTGAATTAACTCTGAATATTGAAATATTTATTATGCCTGCCCATTGATATAAATCCAACAGCATAAAATGATTAATAAAAGAATCAGTTGCCTACAAGGGTTGGTTATGACCAATACCGTTATTTCTTTTATGGATCAGCGTTCTCCCCTCTCCCTCATGTTGTGTTAGCATCATTGAAAAAACCTTTCACGTGAGAGGGTAATACGTATTTCCAGGGAGCAGGAGTAGACCTCTGCCTGGTAATCTGCAGTATTCCTGTTTGATTTAGCGGGCAGGCTGCAGCTGTTGTGGTCTCGTCGCGGCCATGGTATGCGGATAGACTGTAACGTATGTTGTGTCGTGTCAGGTGCTTGTGGAGGGGAGCGCTGGTGCAGTTTGGTCTGAAGGCAGTCCTCCCTGTTTGATGCAGTCCGGCGTGACTGGCAGACACCGCACGCTCAAACAAGCAACCGCTCCCATATACACATGTAACACATACACATTTGTAAACACGCATACGCATAAACACCGTGCTGGAACATCCGCTCTCGTACGCTCTCAACACATACTCACATGTACACGATGTACCAAGGACACATGCATGCACACACACACACACACACACACACACACACACACACACACATAACCACTCTCACACACATTCGACATGATGTCAAGTGTGTAGGACAACACACACTTACATGCATGCACACACAGCACGTGCAAACTCATAAACGTCCCCACTCACACGCGTGTGCACAAACGGACATGGGCACACGCACACACACACAGCTGGTGCTTCAGCAGTCCCTCTGTAGTTCAGCTGTCTTACCATTCAGGCCGAACCGGTAGATGGAGGGAGAGAAGATTGTATGCCTCTGCGATTCAGATCCTATTAAAGGAGCACTCTCACACAGGAACCCAGTGCTATTGAACTCCTCAGTGAGGACTTTTTAAAGGGATCTTATTAAAGCCCAGGAAAGACTAGGGTATTGGCATGGTAAAAGAGTGGCAATAGGCTGTACCCCCATTCCTACCAGAGGGGTATGTGAAAGGGGTAGCTGTTTAACCTCCATCACACACAACTCTTTCTAGTGTACTGAAGGGAGTTGCACATAAAATATCAGCTAAAGTGTTAACCACATACGCGAACTTCATTCAGCCATGTGTGAATTTATCTCATCTCAGTCCCTACCACACATTTACAGTCCAACAATTCAAATGATATTTCAGTTCTGAATTTGAAAACAAAAAGCAACCAGTAATAAGGTGCCACTTGATCACACATATGCTGAAGGCAAGCATGTGACACAGGAAACGCGAAAAGCGCACCTCCTGGTGAAGCAGTGTTTGCAAACAGAATTACGTTTTGCGTTCGCTCCTCCAATTATTCGAGCCAGTCACGGGGGCATGAAGGAGTGAAGACACCCCCCCTACCCAGCACAACCACCAGCGCCACCCCCTTCCTGAGTCACAGAGGATGGAGAAATCCAACGTGAGAGTATCGAGATGACCTTGTTAATTAAAAACTCAACACCCGTTATAGTAAGCCATCTCGTGAGAACGGTTAATACATCAGACAGACTGACTCAGCCGACGGCACACTGCCAAGGTAGACGGCGATCGTCAGAGGAATCGTTGGCCACGCATCTCGGGCCCCCCCCGAACAGTGACTTGGCGAATGAATAAGTAATGCCACACCAGGAAGTGGTCTTTCGCCTGAGCTGACTGTGTGCCGCGCGGGAATGGACGGCGACTCGCGGCTGTGATGTGTGGCTCTGTCAGAGGGTGATAAGAGGATTAACAGGCTGGTTGCACAGTTGAAGGAGTTATTCTCCTCTTCCCAGCATCCCCCGGGGGCCCCTCTCAAGCGACCTGTTATTTAATTAAGACGAAGATAACGGCAAATTGATATTGGGATTATTTGGATCGCCGCCGCTGAAAGGGGCCCATGTGCCTTCGTATTGTTCGGGCCTACAGAAGTAGGGGTATTTCCACCATTAATGGACGTCTTTAATCAGTGTCTTACAGAAGAAGCTGTCTATCTGGCTCACTGAACGTTGCCTCCTTGATGTAGAACATACGGCAGCCCTCACTAATAAAACAGAAATTACTCACAATAGACTTAGCTATCACTTCATTTTGAATGAAGAACAAGAGTCATTTTGAATATACCGCTATATTGCAGCGCTCTCTAGATTTTGTGAGTCTGGCCTTGCTTTAATAGGCTACCGCTGCTTGTATCAGAGGAAAGTAATAGCTCAAAAACAGGTAAATGTCAACAGAGAGAGAGAGCCCCTTATTTAGAGCTGCCTGTGTGATCCCAGCTGCTCCTTAACTGAGGATATTTGAGTAAACACTATCAGATATGCTCATCTCTGTGACTCACTCATCACTCCTGATATAGGGGGTGATGTCACCGCCTCACAGCCTCTGCCATTGTCTTGTCACTGCATCCATTTACAGTGCGCATGCACACAAGTCCCCATTTGATTTCCAAATACAGGATTCTGCGGTGATATTTAGCACGCCTCTAATGCTGATTGGCATTTTGAGTTTAATATGATTAAAAAATGGTCTTGTCTGTTTTTTATTTGCGTGTAATGCATCGGACATAATTAGCAGCAGCCACCTCAGGGATAGTGTGTTTCTAAACTGTTTCACTGTACTATTCAGAGCTGCAACCTAGCGTTCTGCACGCATCAGCGCTATTTCAAAAAGTGCATCATTGCATCCCTTTGGAAGCGACCGCTGGCAGTTAAATGCACGTTGCGGTCGACACGGGTGGCATTTTCATGCGGGAGGCAGGGGAAGCGTCTCTCCTAATGCCAAACCCGTAATTCTCCGCTACTTTTGTTCTGATCCCGCGAAACGAGGCCTCCCAAATTCCCCTTTGTGTGTTTTATTCGCTCTATAAAAAGCGTCCGTGACAAACAGCGCGCTGGTCCCCCGCTGCGCGGGAGCGGTTGCGTAACCCGGCGGGTTTTCCCTAGATGTGGAGATTTAGGATAGCGGCTGGGACCTGGGCATCATGCTTCCTCCCAACACCCCCCCCCCCCAGGGGCCAGGGCTCACAGCCTGCTCTCCCTTCATGGACCGGGGTGAAGCTGTGTCCGGAGGCTCTGAAGCAGACCACCCTAGTACCGCCCTGTCCAAGCGTCTGCCGGCCTATGCAGGCGTAGAATGTTAATCCCATGCACCCTCCTCCCTGCCGCGTGTCCCTTTAGCAGAATATCCTGGCCACTTAAAGGACACGCCCCGCGCACGCGTCTGCCAGGTTCTGAATTCTCACCTGCTGCTTTCAAGCAGAGCCACAAATGGCAAACTCTGTGCCGCCAAGAGTGGTTCTATCTAAAATAGCTCCGTAAGCGCCTTTCACTCCCAGATAAGTGTTCTGTTATTTTAATGTGTGGATGACCTGCGGGCAGTAAGGCCACGCAGGTGTTATCTGCTTGCAGGTGTTATCTCCTTTGGCTGCAGTTTGTTGCAGTATCACACTGACATGCAGGTGGGCTGCCACTCTGTTGATGTCGTCTGTCCTTATTCTTTCTGTGTACCACCTACAGCTTCATTCTGAGAGAAATGAAAGCAGAGGAAAGTGTTGAGTTGGATGTATAAAGGATTTATATACCAGCCTTGCCCTTGTGCTGAAGTGCAGGCCGATATGATGTGTCCTTGGTTCATCCAGCTAAGTGCTTTTCCTGTGTTTAATCTTCAAGTTTTAAAATGGCTTTTGAGCTCATATAAGTTTGAACTCATGATAATATTACAGAGAGCAATTGTCTGTTGCAAGTCCTTTGCTGATTGTCATGTTGTTGAATAAGACGTGTAGCTCTCTTTTTACTCTCTCTCTCTGGATTCAGGGAGTGTCATCTTAAAGGAAGTGGCAGCATTTTCATTGGCATGTGCTGTGTTTCTGTTTCAGCCATCATGTATGTGATGGGGGCTCTGGGTCCAGCTGCGGGCTATCTGCTGGGAGGAGTCCTGATCGGGTTCTACGTCGATCCCAAAACCATCGTCAACATCGATCAAAGTGACCCGCGCTTTGTTGGCAACTGGTAGGAGCAGGGAGGATGTGGGCAGTGTGGTTTCATTGTAGCCGTGTGAAACACATCGCTGTGGTGTGTATGTGTGGTGGCAGGGGTGAATGCAAGGGGGCGGTATGAGATGCTGATGTGAGCCTGTGTTGCATTTCTCTAAGGGGTGTGTGCATGATCCCCGAGTAATCCTTTAGCATGCTGTGGAAAGTGTAAATGTATGTGTCAGGTGTGAGGATACTACAAGCTGTGTGTGTGTGTGTGTGTGTGTCTGTGTGTCTGTGTGCGTGTGCATGTGTGCGCGTGTGCATGTGTGTGTGTGTGTGTGTGTATGTGTGTGTGTGTGTATGTGCTTGTGTGTGCATGTGAATATGTATGTGTGTGTTTGTGTATGTGACTGTGCATGAGCATGTATGTTTCTGTGCCTCCAGTGTGCCTATGTGTGTGTGCGTATGTGCATACACGTGTGTGTGTTTCTGTGCGTGTATGTGTATATGTGTCTGTGCATGTGTGTTTATGACTGTGAATGAGTGCTCCTGTGCCTCCAGTGCACATGTGTGTTTCCCTGCATGTGTGTGTGTGCGCATCTACGCACGTGTACCTCCAGCGCTCAGACATTAATGAAGCTCGCCCCCCTCTCAGGTGGAGCGGGTTCCTCCTCTGTGCCATCGCCATGCTGCTCGTCATCTTCCCCATGTTCACCTTCCCCAAGAAGCTCCCTCCCCGACACAAGAAGAAGAGGAAGAAGAAAAAGATGAGCTCAGACGACGTATCGAGCGACGACGACGTCATGAAGGAGAAGTCCGGAGGCAAAGGCCAGACGGTCACCTCCTCCATGGGCTTTGGAAAGGACATCAAAGGTACCGTTTCCCAGCAGGCACCTCTTCTGGAACAGGAGGCATTGGATCCCCCCCACGAGTCCGCTCTTCTTGTAGTCCACTACACATACTATTTCAGAAAAGAAAGTGAAAGAATACACACAAATCAAACTCCACATCCAACAGTGATGTTGTTGCACCGGTTTGATTTAATGAGTTGCATATTCGCGTACGTTTATTCAGTAGCTGTGGCTGTAATGAAAAACTGCAGCATCGATTGATGTTGTCATAAACATGCAGCAAGTGCACTCCCTCCATTGAGTGACACTTGAGGTATTTTAATGCAAGAGGAAAAACAGTTCTGCACTTAATGAAAATATAACCGCAGTGAAGAATGGACCTAAAAAAATGTGCTTTTCCAGCAGTAGGAAGTGCTTTTATGCTGCTCGGTGACAGTGGGCAATCACCAGCCGAACCCCACCGCTCCGAGAGAGCGATATGCTTCCCAGGGAATGCTGAGAACCCCCCTGGCTTTAAGGGGGGGAGGGTTGGGGGGGGGGGGGGGTTGGGGCAGAACATTGCAGGGCATTCCCTGCTGCCAGCCAGCCATGCTCATCGAAGGAGAGAAGTGCAGATTAATGTCAGATGTGCTCTTTCCCTCCTGTGAAAGAGCTTGCCTGGCTCCGCTCTAAATGAGCTCCCCAGGGGGGACTCAAACTAATAAAACGTTCGCGTCAAAGACTTTGGCGACGGTGCGAAACAACTGCTTTCCTGCTGCCTCGGCCATCAAAGTTCTGCTGAGGCGGGATTGTGGCAGAACAATAGGACAGTGGCGTGATGTAATGTAGCAGCTGATGACGGGGTCGTACTTCTGTTAACTACGATGCTGATTTCAGATATCCTCTTTCCGAGGTTACCACTTGAAGTGAAACTTTCTTTTCATTTTTAAATGCAGATTTAAAACCTTTTAACAAGCCTTTATTAATTCAGTATAAACCCTTTCCCTCCAGATATTAAATGCCACATTAATGTTTGCTGAGTCAAAAGCAGGAGCCCAGAATAATGTATGCAAATGAATGTGCACTTAATTAAAACCTATAATAATTACCCTCCATTATGTGAATCTAAACTGAGTGTGTTGCATGGAAATAAACCTCTGGCCACAGTGAGAGAACTTTGAATGTTCCCCCCGGAAACAAAGGGAAGATTGCTGATGGGCTCAGATGGACGCAAAATAAACAAGTGTAAAGTGTTCACCTGCTCTGCCTCACTAGCAGCTGAATGCTGTGATCAGGTGTGACCTGCATAAACAAGTTCACAGTAATTTTTAGATGCTGCTTTGGGGTCCCTGTTTATTAAATCAAAAGGGAAACAAAGAATGACAGCTTGTACATCTTAGGCTCCCAATGTACAGCTCAGTCCCCAGGCCAAGATTTCCATTTGAAGACATTGAATAATTACTACTTTATTCATTACGATCCTATTTTCAGTGGGCACCCTCACAACTAGCAGGTGCCCCACGTAAGGTTTTCACACTTAAAAAGATTAGGGGAAACAGCTTTGAGGATCCCGGGGTTTAAAAGCCTCTGATACTATATGTAACACGCAGATTCAATGTAAGTTTCCTGGAACCTAACTCTCTGCTTTCGGCGACAGCCTCTGGTTACCTAAGTGAGATTAGAACATTACAACTCCAGAATGTCCAGAATTAGTTTACAGGGTTATTAACCCGGATCCAGCCTACCTAATTAGTACAGAAAAGTATCTAATCCCGTCCTTTGTCCTCAAATTCAGAAAGCCTCCCCCCCCCTGCCCTGTGGGTCCCCAGGATAAAGCTGTCAGAGTTCCAGATTCTGGAGCAAATTAAAGTCTGATTACAGGGGATTATGAGCAAACAATGTCGCCCTGCAACCTGCTGGCGCCTATGTGTGCTAACCAGTGTTCGACGCGGCTGAACCTTTGACGTTCGCATGTTAGCTTGACACATTTGTGCTGCGGGGCATTTATTGGCACAGTAACGATCTTAATTCACCCAGTTGTTGTGACACAGTTCTCCTTTTTGAGGGTTAATAAGCGATTACTAGGAAGATTTGTAGGGCCCTCGCCTCACGAAATGTATCGCTGGGTTTCATCGATATGAACAGGTTCAATGCATTTCTGCTCCTTATAAAATCGGATCCATGTAGTAAGTATTGTAATTGAAGCTCCATAGTGTAAAGGCTATCCTCTCTTTGTCCCTTGTAGGAACAGTTAGGGGAAGATGTGAATGATGTTAAGTGAATATGCCTTATTGCTGTTTAGAAGACATAATATGACCTCTGACTCTCCCTGTTTTTCATTTGCAGAGTCAAACCTTTTTTTTATTACTTTTTAATGCGTTTAATCCTTTCCCTCCAGGTATGGCGTGCCGCATTACACTTAGCCAATAGTATATGCAAATATATACAAATGGAGCAGCTCTTAATTAAAACTGATGAGAAGCATTATTCATTACATAATTTTAAAGTTAGTGGTCTAAATGGAGAGAAACCTTGGGCCACCACAAGTGAATATTGAGTGTTCCCCTAAATAAAAAAGAGGAACATAGACTCAGATAAGCAAAGATAAACTATTAACCATTAACTTCCTGGTCTTGCTGCACACGGTTCTGACTGTGCTGAGGGGGAGAATTTCATTTGCACCGTGTACGTAGACAGATGACTGTGTTGACTCCTCATATCTTACACAGTGACAGCTCGGGGTGGCGGTTCCTGTTGCTGGGCTTCCAATTTATCCAACATAGAAAGCTGGAACTCTGGGAGCCATAAATTATAGCAAATATTTATTTTGAAATAAGGTGATAACAAGATAGCATTTTATTAGAAGGGAAGAAAGAAATTGGCTACACCCAAGGAGCCCACAGGAAGCATTTGACACCCCTACAGATAATTTTTTTTATTGTTTTATCTACATGAAGAAATATAACCACAAAGATAAAGGCTCGATGCAATTACATAAACATGTAAAAAGAAATCCATTCTCCTGTGTCAGTTCTTTGGTGGTAAGCTATTTGTAAGCCCCTTTGCTGTTGATGGCATACGAGATTATTATTCAGGGCGATTTTACAAACACTTACAGTTGCGCGCCTCACCCATGCGGTAATGCTATTATACTGCAGGGTTTCTCGCAGTAGGTGTTGTAGTAAAGTACCTTGCTCATGGGTTCAAAAACTCTATCCCTTCTGGGGCTTAAAGGCTTGATCCTCAGGTTCCAGAGTCCAGGGTCCATTTGTTCCAGCGCCATGTCACCTTGGGTGTTGTTCTTTATGCAATAACGTCTCCTGGCATCTTTTCTCTGTTGTTCGTGTGATGATGTCATAACCTCAGACCCTAATGAACTGCTGTGAATAAAGAAGTCGGTAACCTCTTCCACCTGAGGTCAGTGTGGACAATGGGCCTGTGTTTCTCAGCCACTGTTGATGCCCTTTTCCTTTACATCCACTATTTTAATACAAATGTGTGTGTTATGTTTCTGTCACATTATGATCAAAATGATTGCAATTCTGGACACATTTGTGCATTGTTATCTGTGGTCTGTAATGTGTGAGAAGAATTTGATATTTTCCTGTTTTGGGGTTGGGGGGGGGGGGGGGTATGTCTGTTTTTGGCTTTTTATCTTCAGACACCTCAGCAGCAGGGGGTGCTTGTGATGCCCTTTTTTGGCGCATGTACGTTTCTGGTTTTGCTAGGTGCCGAGTGCTACACATGTGCGCTATTTATGTCAGATGAATGACACCAGATTGACATGCAGGATAAGCCAGAAACCCCTCCGCTCTGACCCGGCGCACGGCGGCCATCCCCTCGCCACGCTGTGGGCAGGTTCGCCCTTGCTGTGATGGACAGAACGTGACAGCTCTGCCCCCCCCCCCTTTCCTCTGTCGCTCCGCAGACCTCCCGAAGGCCGCTGTCAGGATCCTGAGCAATATGACATTCCTGTTCGTGAGCCTGTCCTACACGGCCGAGAGCGCCATCGTCACCGCCTTCATAACCTTCATTCCCAAGTTCATCGAGTCTCAGTTTGGCATTCCGGCGTCCAATGCCAGCATCTACACCGGTAAGGACCCGGGTCACTCCGGCCTCACGCACGTGCATCTGCAAAACATGCAAGCAGACACACGCACACATATACAGCACACATGTCCTGCCTAAACATCACCACACTGCAGACACACCTGCACATACAGCACCAGTCAAAGATGTGGTCACACCTTATTAAGATAATGGGAAACATGCATTCAAACACATTTGGACATTTAGAAGGGATGACGCTTAAATGCTTATGCTATGTATGAATTTCTTTCCAAAAAATTAATTTTACATTTTTTTTGCCTGCTTTGAAGAATATAAAATATGAGAGAGTTTTGACTACTTTTTAACTCTATTTTGCTCACTGCATAATTCCGTTTGTGCTATTTCATAGTTTTGACTTTACTGTTATTCTAAAATGTGGAAAATAGTAAAAATAAAGAATAAAAGTTGTGTCTAAACTTTTGACTGGTACTGTATACAGCACCAGACACACCTACTCATTTTAGAATAATAGTAAAAACATTAGTTTGTCTAACAAACAAATTTCAAACATTTAAGCATAAGTCTTTAGATCAAAATGTGTTTGATTGCATGTTTTCCACTAAATTAATCAGGGGTGTCCAAACTTTTGACTGCTACTGTAGTTAGTACACACATATAACTTAAATGTCACCTCACCAGAAACACATCACATAAACATGACCCCACCATCCTACATACACACAAACACTTGTGTACGCTCTCACTCGAGCGTCACATTAACACATCTCCCATGCATGCACACAGCACAGCCATCCCCAGGGGAAGAGACGCCGTTACATTCACAGTGAGCTTTTGCCATTCTTTAGTGCACTGTAATTGAGTGCGATTATGAAAACGATGGTTCCAGAACTGTGGCCAAACCCAGTGTGGTCAGAGGACGGTTGAGGGAAAGGCTTCAGACAGGCTCCGTCTCCCTGGCTCTGTCCCTGTCTGGCGAGTGTGTGGGCAGACTGCCTCCAGACTCCCGCTGGATCACACAGCTGGCCTCACGTTTCAGAGCAGGACAGCGCAGACACACGCAGTCACACACAGTCACACACATCCCCGCGGAAACATCACAACAGCCCCACAGTGACACCTGCTACACAAGGGTCACTCTGAGGTCCTGGGGGTCAGCCTCACCTGACACATGTGATTTTCTTAGCTATCTATACCATATTTTTGTGTAACTTGTGAGGTGGCCATCTGTTACTTGCTCATTGGTTTTCTGTACATCTACTTCAGTACAGGAGTCATAAACATTTGCTTACACTCTTCAGCACATCCACTATTTTAATACAAATGTGTGTGTTAATTATGTTTCTGTCACAGTATAAACAATACGATTGCAATGCTGGACACATTTCTGCATTGTTGTAGAAAATATACTGTTTTGGGGTTGGGGGGGTATGTCTCTTTTTGGCTTTTTATCTTCAGACACCTCAGCAGCAGGGTGTACTTGTAAGAATGACAGCAATGTTTTCTCCTCTAAGTTAGGGATGACTCATGCATACTCCTCTGTTAATATTTACGTTATCATTGGCATCCAGCTGTACCGGAGAAACTAAAGGCAAAAAAAATGTTATTGAGAATTGTTGGCCTCAACTCATTCACTAATTGATCAATAAATACCTGTCTATCCCACAGTATTGCTGTTTGTCTGTGTGTCTATCCTACAAGATGGTGGGGAATAAAAACGCTCGCAGTGCTTTACTGGTTGAAAGGCGCCGTGAAGAAATTAATATTCTTTCTTATTGTGCTCAAAAATATCGTCTGTGTGAATTCCTGGCCGCTTGGCAATGAGGAGATCTTAGTGCGTAATGACTCTGCCACTTCAGAGTGTTGCCAGGATACAGCAAGAATGGCGAAGTAATAGTATGGTTACTATGACTCCTTGACAGTGTGATACTCTATATATACACAAAGCACTAGGTGAGGACAGCCCTCTTTGTTGCCGTCCAGGAAAAGACGTTTGAATTAGAATGCTAAACATTCTTCAACACTGTGACCAGTGAACATTCTACATTTTCCTCCTTTCTGACAAGAGGGACCATGACTGACCCAGCCAATCACAGGACAGCTGCATGGCTGCACTCGGCGTCAAGACAGAAATACAGCAACAATGAATAATACAAAAGTTCTTAAAATAAATGGGCACCTGGGAAATGGAAGAATGCAGCATGTAAATTATCACAGACTGTGCAGAAGTGGCCTTATCTTATACATGGAGAGCTCTGAAGAATGGCCTCATGAGGACCTGTCATGTTTTTTTTAACCCATGAAGTTATTATTGTTTTAATAGTTTTTTTTTTAATGGCACATAGATGGTTCTCTTCTTCTGAAAAGAAGGAGAAAAATGTTCAGGTTCATTCTGCCTGAAGCTCGGTGTGTCATTCACCGAGAATGTGCCTTGTTCCCGAGGGAACACTTTCAGCTCCAGCGTATAGGCTCCCACCGTCACCTGTCTTTATTTGAAAGTCTTCTCCTGTCACCGTGCCCTTTTGTGATGTGACGGTTTTGTGATAGTCGGTAATAGTCTTGACTATTTGCATTGAGCAGACTTAAAGTGGCACCAGAATGACGTACTAGCACTGCTTGCCCTGCTGTGTTTCTGGTGACATCTTGACAGCACGGTCTCCCCTTTTAAATAACGACTCGTATTATAGCCAACCACAGCATGCTCACCTGCAGAGCTCCAGTTTCATTCTAATCCATTCTAAGAACTCTAAGGAGCGGCAGCGTGGCACAGTGGTAAGGAGCAGGGCTTGTAGCCGCAGGGTTGCCGGTTCAATTCCCCAATGCTGTTGGCACTGCTGCTGTAGCCTTGGGTGAGGTACTTAACCCACAATTGCCTCAGTAAATATCCAGCTGTATAAATGGATAACATGTAAAAGTGCTAACTGTGTAAGTTGCTGTGGATAAGAGCGTCTGTGAAATGCCAGTAATCTAATGTAAGAGCCATAATGAAGGCCTCTTTAGAAGCAATGTCTGTGCTAGTGAGTGCAGCACTACAGAAATAGACTGTAGTAGCATACACAGACAGTACAAAAGTAGTACTGTATGGACATCTTCCTGCAGCTCTGTTGGAGTCTGGCCAACACGCAGAACAATGGCTCCGGTTTAGTACTGCCGTGCTGTGAGTTTCCAGAGCATCACTCTGGTAAATTAAAACTAAATCTATATTTATCAGGACATGAAAGCAGGCCTTTGTTCTTTCATCTCTGAAATATTTACACGCACTTGCACGAAGATGTAATTTGAATCAAACATAATAACAACAAAGAATATGCTTCCCAGCGCTAACAGCCTTGAGCTGTACATCAGCATGCATGTGTGTGGTTGTTTGATTGCAGTGTGAAGGAGTGTTTTGGTGAGAACATGACTGATTAATGCAGTCCTGTGTCCAGCAGGAAGAGCTCCCAATAATACAGTCCTTTGCCATGGAAACACATACACTTCAGAGATAATCACAAGCTGTAAATATCTGATGTCTGTGTCTCTCAGATGGAGAGAGGCGGGAGGCCATCATGAGCAGGGTGCAGATTGTGTAAGGGTACCAGTGTGAGCGACAGACAGTGTGTGCAAGGATGGCAGTGTGTGAGACACACAGACAGACTGTTTGTAAGGATGCTGGTGTGTGGGTCGCATGGACAGAGTGCAGGTAAAGATGCTGCTGTGTCAGGCAGAGAGATGGACAGAATGTGTATAAGCATGCTGGTGTGTGAGGGAGAAGGACAGACTGTGTGTAAGGATAGTGGTGTGTCAGGCAGAGGCAGACAGAGTGCATATAAGCATGCTGGTGTGTGAGGGAGAAGGACAGATTGTGTGTAAGGATAGTGGTGTGTCAGGCAGACAATGTGCTCTGTGGATACTGGTATGTGGGACAGAGATGGACAGTGAGCTTTTCTCTGCTCAGTTTGATTTCCCTGCTCTCATATGACACCCTATCGAGCGCACCCCCCCAGGTTATTTTCCTGCTGTGTGCAGGGGTGGGGGGGTGGGGTCTGGAGGGCAGGCATGTGCGCGACTATCCCGCGTTCAGCCGTGGATTTAGACGCCGACCCGATACAGCCAGGAGTCAGCTTTGACTTTCAGATCCTGTCAATTAGCAGCACTCTCTCCCGCGAGCACGTGTGCTGGCCTGACCAAGGCTGCTGCTCCGCTCTGCTGCTGACACACACCACTGTCACTGCCAGGCTTAGCCTGCTATTAAGCTTATCCTTGGTGTGTGTGTGTGTGTGTGTGGGGGTGTGTGTGGGTGTGTGTGTCTCAGAGTGTGCTTGTGCATGTGTCTGTGTGTCTGTGTGTGTGTGTAACAAGATGAGCGTAATTTAATACGATTCTTGCCCCTCTGTTAATTTGCATTTCATCACTCCCATAGCGGCCCTGTTGTGAGTCCCTCTTCCACTCCGAAGCGGCTTCCGTTAGGGAGGCAGTGGTTGTATGCATCAGCTGTCCCTGACAGCTGCTTGTCCAGTGAGGTCAGCTCAATCTCTGATGGCGGCGTCCTTTCTCCTCCTGACCCAGGGGTCATCATTGTGCCCAGTGCCGGGGTGGGCATCGTCCTCGGGGGCTACATTATTAAGAAGCTGAAGCTGGGGGCCCGAGAGTCTGCTAAGCTGGCCATGATCTGCAGTGGCGTGTCCCTGCTCTGCTTCTCCACCCTCTTCATCGTCGGCTGCGAGAGCATCAACTTGGGCGGCATCAACATCCCCTACACCACTGGGTAAGAGCCCTCCTCCTGGCCCTCCCCCTCTGAAACACTGTACTCCAACACCCCCCCTGCAGCACTGGATAACAGCCTGCATGCCTCTCTGTCTATGTCTGTTTTGTGCATCACTGCTTTTACATTTTGTCTGAACTGTTTGAAAAGCCATAGCATAGTATTTTAGCATTAAAACAGTATAGTATTAGTAGAGTCGTTAGCTGGTGTTATAGTGTGGTCTAGTATTATAATGCTGAATTATATTACTATAATGTATTCGCCAAATGTATGTGCTACTGAAAATGGTAATAAAGTGAAAATAGTTTGGTCCTACTATGTGTGAACCCCATGCAGTCTAATAATAGCTGAAACAACATAACATTAAGATATATATATACTAATCTGATGATTTGTTCATGGCCCTGAAGACTGCAGTTGAGGAGGGTTGTCTTCATTTTGCCCTCCCTATAGCCCCAGATGATTAACGAGCGCAGGGGGGTTGTTTGCTTTGTTAAATTGTGACCTTCTGCCTTAAGCCCAGAGCTCCAAAGTATTCCATAATGTATCCCAGCGCTGAGCTGATTTAAACAGTGGAACACAGGCTCTCATACTCCCTTACCATATCGACCAATAGAAAGCGCTTCTTTGAGTTCCCATAGAGATTAGAAGAGCAGCGGTTAAGACTTCCTCCCCTGTCCTTATTCACGTGACACTGGCTGACCTTCTGGACAAAAGACCCTTGAGAAGCATGGTGTGTTTGATGCTGAAATGGCCGCCGGTCCAAAGGGCCATTGTGGTGGTAGGTGAAAAGACCTCTGGGACTCGCATGTGGAATGTCAATAGCGGCCCATTGCCGAGAAACATCAATCTGCTGTTACCTGAGTGAGACGTTTACGGTCCCTGGTGACTAATTCTGCAGCCGCGCGGAGGTGACGTCACTAAGGCCGCTCTCACAGAGCAGGTCTGTGCTGAGCTGCCGGTGAGCGGAGCCACAGTCACAGAGAGGGTATTCATCCTTTTCAGCCTTCAGGTTATGGTCGGGCAGTCTTTTCCCGTTGAACGTGGTGCGCTGCACCTTGCTGAATCTGGGAGTGACAGCCAGCGTCTCGGCCTGACGTTTCTACCCTTGCGGAATCTTACCTGTTTCAATCGCTTAAAAACAGCGTTTAGGATGCTTCTGTCGCTGGCCCACAGGCAGTGTCAGGGGGGGAGGTCATTTCACTTCAGAGCCACCGAAAAAGAAAACAACTACTCACTTTTGTGTTATCAGGCTCTAGCAGGAACACGCAAGAGGGGAAATATTTCACGCTTGGAAAACAGAACAAAGAGCTTCATAGGTGTAATATTGTCCTAGCTGGTTATCAGTTGAGCCACACCACACATCGTGCCATATGCACATAATGAGAGAAATGTGTGACCCACATTTACCTCTGTTCAGAATCTATCTATTTTGAATAGTTTATTCAAAAGGATCATTGACTGTATAAAATTCTTGATTTTTACTCAGCAGAGAGCTGTATCAATCGATCTTTTGATTGATCTCAGGTAGTTTGCAATGGCTTGATCCACCCAGAGGAAATTTGGTACCATTCATGAACAATTTATGTTGCTGTCTTACTGTTGCGCAAGGCTAGCTTGAGGGGCTTGTGTTGTTAACTGAAAAGAGAGGTGCAGAGATACTGTTTTCCCCATAAGGGAGGATTTCTATCCATCACTGACCTGATAATGTCACGCAGCGTGGACAGTGCGGTTGCACTGTGGGGAGAGAGATATGTGCACGCTGTGGAAATAAGATGCGCTCCCACAATGCTTTTCCATCGGGTTTGGCAGGACCCATTTCCTTTCAGACCTCATTATGTATGTGTCACGGTGATGTACTGTTCATAAACGGTGGGTTATGTTTTCTTTTAAGTCTTCCAAAGGTGGAGGTGTTTTATGACAGAGTTTTTTTTCAAGCTGGCCTTCTACAAATACCCAGCAGCTTAGCTTGCAGAAAAAAAATTCCAATCTGTGAAATGCCCTCCGCTTTACCGAACACGTTAAACTGCTGCTTTCATTCCTATTCTTTCAAAGAACACTGTTGGTTATCCAACATAAACCGAGGATGCGGTTGATTGGGCTGTGTTTGCAGGGAGAAAGCCCCGGTGGGGCTGGCCTCTGGTTCCCACAGCATTGGAGGTGGTGTTTATTCAGTGTCTCCCTCCCCCGCTCCCCCCCTCTCTCTCCCTCTCCATCCCCCCCCCTGCAGCCCGACCCTCACCATGACGCACAGGAACCTGACGGGCAGCTGTAACGTGAACTGCGGCTGTAAGATCCACGAGTACGCCCCGGTCTGCGGCTCCGACGGCATTACGTACTTCAACCCCTGCCTGGCAGGGTGCAGCAGCGTAGGCAACGACAGCACGGGAGTGAGTACTGTTGCACCCCCCCCCCCGGCCGGGCCCCCAGCCTCGCCTGCACACCCTCAAACCGTACCCCACATGGAGCTTTCTGAGGGCTGCAGGAGGGGAGATGAGAGCACACATCACATTAATATGGCTGGGCTCTGGTATAACGTGGGCCAGCTGAACGTTTGCCTGCTGTATGTCTTTGACCATTACTTTATCACTTTATCATTACTCTACTTTGTATATCACTATGAACTTGATCTTTTTAAGTTCTCTGGAACAATTTAATAATCACAAAGAGCCCCAGGAAGGTGTTTATTCAGAGGAATGACATTTGTAGGTAGATGGCCTGTAAAATGTAGACTATATGGCCAAAAGTATGTGGACACCTGACCTACTGTATATGAGCTTATTGGACATCCCATTCCAAAACCATGGATGTGGACCCAAAAAATGGAGTTGGACCCCCTACCCCCTCCCCCTTTGCAGCTTTAACAGCCTCCACTCTTCTGGGAAGGCTGTGGGAATTTGTGCCCATTCAGCCTAAAGAGAATTTGTGAGGCCAGGCACTGATGTTGGACGAGAAGGCCTGGCTCACAATCAGCATTCTAATTCATCCCAAAGGTGTTCAATGGGGTTTCATCACTCCAGAGAACATGTTTCCACTGCTCCAGAGTCATGTCATGTTTAACATCACTTAGCTCTCCAGTACGACCCATTCTACTTCCAAGGTTTGTCTATGGAGATTGCATGGCTATGTGCTTGATTTTATGTACTTGTTAACAATCGGTGTGGCTGAAACACCTGAACTCAACAATTAGGAGGGATGTCCACATACTTTTGGACTATTGTTTGATCTGTTCCCTTTATCGTGGTACAGACTGAATAGGGTGTATCGTGAGCTCTTGCTGTGCGACTCTTTCAATCCCTGGACTTTGTATCTGAATAATAATACAATAGAACAGCAAGAGGAACAATAATTATATACAGCAATCCTGTTTCAGGAAGATCAAGTTGGAAATAAAGATAAAGAACCATAGAGAAATGATTACTTTTAGCAAACAAAAATTTGGCAAGAAAATAGCTGTCATTGTTAACTCTTGCACTAGAATGAAAATGCTTAACTAAACAAGCAGTAGCTCTGGCGCCATAGAGTCAAAACATATACCATGATTTCAGGACAAGCGTGTACATTGCATATAGTTTATATGGTAATGCCATTATATTAGACTTAAGAGTGAAACTGTTGTGTTCTGTTGTCCTGAGAGGCCCACAACACATCATGGTTTAATAAATTCTGCATTTAAAAAATGTTACTGTATCAGAATTGGCTAATTGATGGTACTTCTTAGAACTGTCTTCTGCCTCATATGAAATCATTACCTAAATAAATGAAAAATAACCTAATGGAATGAACAGATCAAAGCACCACTGGTGCTTACATTATTATTATTATTAGATAATTATATTTCGTTTCAGACCCAATTCCATTCTGTATATACAAATTACGTTATGTTTGTGTGATAGAGTGCTGGTATATAGCCCTTTAAAGAGGAGTGCTGACTTTTTTTTTTTTTTTTCTTTTTCAGATCCGGAACTACACAGACTGTGCCTGCGTTCAGAGCAGACAGGTCATCACCCCGCCCACGGGAGGCCAGGGCAACCAGCTCCAGCTCGTCATCGTCAAGACCTACCTGAACGAGAACGGCTACGCCGTGTCGGGGAAGTGCGACCGCACCTGCAACACGCTCATCCCCTTCCTCATCTTCCTCTTCATCGTCACGCTCATCACGGCCTGCGCCCAGCCCTCCGCCATTATCGTGACACTCAGGTCCGTGCTCCACACGTTATACACAGATTGTTGTGATGGTTTTGACGCACCGGTTCCCTCTTACACTTCCTCTCTCTGTTTGCCTCTGTAGGTCAGTAGAAGAGCAGGAACGACCTTTTGCACTGGGAATGCAGTTTGTTCTTCTAAGAACGCTTGGTGAGTTGCTTTTCTAATTGAAAGGGCTCCCCCCAGTGTTGTTTTTTTGTACTGCACAACACAACCAAAAGTCTTAAACCCGAGCCAAAAATCTCCAGTTTGAGGAATGAAATGCGATAGGTCAGTAATTGATAGCATTTGTATTTTAATTTAATTGTTGCATATTTTTATGTAATTTTTAAGGAATTATATGACAATACAATATGGTTCTGAAATCAAAAAGTCACTTATGCTGGCGTCCCATGTCGTTGTGGAGATGTTATCCATTGTAACTGTAAAATAGAATTAGCCATGGGCAGAATGCTAGTAATTTTTTAAAAGCAGCATACATTTACATTTACATTTATTCATTTGGCTGACACTTTTATCCAAAGCGACTTATAAGTGAGGCAGAGTACAACACGAGCAAAAAGCCACATACGGAGTCAACAGTAAGTTGTGGTGTAACCCCTGAGCCTCCTCTCCCCAGCCTACATTCCGACGCCCATCTACTTTGGCGCGGTCATCGACACCACCTGCATGCTGTGGCAGCAGGACTGCGGGGTCCACGGCTCCTGCTGGGAGTACGACGTCACCTCCTTCCGCTTCGTCTACTTCGGGCTGGCCGCCAGCCTGAAGTTCGTGGGCTTCGTCTTCATCTTCCTCACCTGGTACTCCATCAAATACAAGGAGGACCGGCTGGAGCGCTGGCGCCAGCGCGCCTCGCCGCTCGGCACCGTCAGCGAGCTCATCTGCCACGCGGGCGGCCAGAAGAGCCACGCCCGGACTCGCTCCTGCCCGGCCTTCAACCCCCGCCTGGAGCCGCCCGAGGCCCCGGCCCTCAACCGGGGCCCCAGCAGCCAGAGCTGCCCCGGGAACACCCTCAAAGCAATAACACCGCCCGCCCGCTCGCTGGATGAGGTCACCGCCCACATCTGAGGACAGGACACGCCTCTGGCCGCCCCGCTCGACATGTGCCTTCCTGTTCTGCGCTCCACTCTCAAGCGGTCAGACACGGGGCCGACTCCCAGACAGGCCGCCCCCCCCCCCCCCCAACACACACCCCCCTCCCCCACACCGATGCACCGCCGGTCCAGGGCTGGATACCTCAGCATAGCAGGCATTTCATTTCTGACGTTCAGTTTCCAGCTCACTCTAATTGTGCTTTTTTGTTTTGTTTTTTTTTTCATTTTTGTATTCAGTCTTTTTTTTTTTTCTTGGAGCGAAACTTGGGACGGCATAACCCTCAGCGAGAAGATATCTCACGCATATCGTCAGATTCCCATATCCCAAACGCAAGTACAGTAGTTCCAAATGCATTTTTGATAAAAATGTATTTAAGATGTAATATGGTGCTATGTGGAGGAAACATACTCTGAAATACTCAGTCATACATCACAGGATATGATGACTGAACAAAGCTGCTTCGCAAGCACAAATGAAAACCTGTACTATGCAAGCTTTATTCTCCCGCGGCCCCTCACTGCTGTACTGTACAAAGTACTGTACAAAGGAGGTACACATTTCATTCCCACATTCAGTCACCACTTAGTTTACTGCGGACAGGCATATCATGCATATCGGTCCGGAGACAAAGTCACCCTGTCCCAACCTGTTCTGCTATCTTTGCCACAGTCATCCATGGAATCAGTGTTATTTCAAACAGGGAGAGTCCTGAGGGAACTCAGTGAGGCCCATGTTAATGTGCTGTACAATACTGTGGATATGCTGAGCTTAGGGGGGAGGTGTGATGCAGCGTACACGCACACTGGCTGTGGTTGCATGTTTCAGAGCTCCGCCTTCCGCTGCGCACTCCACCTTGTGGTCTGGAGGTCACACTGCAGCCTCTGAGGTACGTCTGAACTGAATTGAGTAGGCCATATAGTGTTGGCGGTGTGAAACTCAGCCCGGTGCTAGCACTGCGGAGCTTGAAGTAAAGCATAGCTGTGCACACAGCCCAAACTGCAGGTAATGTTATAATGTCTGCCGCCGCCTAGTCTGCATACAAGACACTGAGCATGTGTATTTTGCGGTCATAGATTTAGCTGGGTCTTATAGCATTTACTAAGTAGCGGCAAATATCACTTTATGAGAATTTTAAGTATTTAGGAAATCAAAAGAAAACATCAGCTGAGCCCACTTAGCATGTGCGGTAATAAATGAGTCACCTGTCCTTTCAGAGCAAGGTGACCTGAGATATTTCTCTTTGCCATTGGAAATGTACATGCATTGTACTCCAAACTCAATTCAGTTTGTGTTTTAATTTCATGCTTTAGTCCATTTCCTTTTTTGGATAAATTATTGGCCTTTCTTTGACATATATGGATGCAAGTAATTTTCTATGAGCCAATATCCACAGAATCATCAGAAAGAGTGTTAAAACCATGAAACAGGCTTTGTTCTTAACTCGGCACCAGTCCGTTCATTCAATATCATGTCATTCCAGCATTTGCTGTGTTAACACTGGTACTGCTACCACTAGGTTGGTCATCAGATGTAAGTAGAATTTAAATCTTAGTCATTTTGGCATTTAATCAATAGTGCAGTAAGCATGCATATTATAATGACATCACAGAACATCAAAAAAATAATACTGTAGGAATTGAGCGTATTTTGCAGCATTTGAGGGTAACTGAGGACCCCTGCTGGTCAGAAAGGCCATGACGCGTAGATATCAAGGAACAAATCCGGCGGTGTGATTGAACCACATTATTCTGTGACAGGAAGCAGAGTTTGCTCCATAAATATGCAAAAGCATCACTATGGAAACACACAGGCTAAATGGAGAGCCAGTTGTTCTTTTTTTTAGTTTTTTTTTTTCTTGTCGCCTGAAAATATTAAACCATGTGTATGAATAATGCTGGGTGAAATATTAGTAAATACAGTGGTTTGAAAATAAAAAAAAAGTGTTTGTACCAGGTTGAGAATTTATGGTGAACATGTGACTCAAAGTTTGGACTTAATTACAGAAAAAAAGTGGCGTCAATCAGCAGATATTTGAATGAAATCCAAATGTCACAGCCCATGTCTACCTTCATTTGCCTGTGGTGAGTCTGAACTTCACCAAGGCTTGACCACGTTTGGCTTCAGGGAAAACCGCTAAATTATTACAGAGCTGTTGCCCTCTGGTTTAAATACGGGTTAGGCAAGTCTCCTGTTCTAGCCTGTGAATTTTCCAAACTATGCACAAACCTGTGTTTAAGGGTTGTTGTGAAGGTGCCCAACTTCATCACTATCTCTGATTGTTTGGAGTGTAGTTTTATCATTTTGAACCCATGAAATGTACAATGTACATATGAGTACATTTAAACATAAAACCAATTGAATGTTAGCTACCAATAGTGACACACACATACACACACACACACTATCGGTACATGTCATCATTATAAATACATGTTTACTTGAGTAGTCATGGGATCATTGCATTATTTATTTTTCAGTTGATATTTACATTAGAGATCATGGTTGAGTCTGAATTGCATTTTAAATGACAAAATTGTGAAAACAGTATTACATAAATTTGTGAATACCTCATTAAGGAAAAGGTATTTTGGTAAAAAGGACTTTATGAACGGAACTGTTACGATAGTCCATGTATCTGAGTAGTAATAATGTAAATATTTTTAAAGTGAAATTGAACATTGTTGAAAAACACAATGTACAACTCACACCTAGTTAGCCCATTTATGAATTAACATTACATTTTAGACTACTAAAAACTAACAGAAGCCAGTATCTTTACTTTCTCAGTGCCTGCTTTACCCACAGTATTATATACAAATATGGTGTTGATACAACTGGAGGAGGCTGGTCATAGCCATGGTTCTAGCACCTACTGTACATGGATTTTGTTGGCTTAATTCTCCTTTTTTTTAGTGTTACCAAAATGCCCTTACTGTACCCTATTAAATCACTGGAAGCATTGGCGGAAATGTACAGGAATCGTGATGAGGTTGTTTTCTGATGGTTCGACAGGTTGGGGAGATGGTTTTTGTGCGTTTAGGTCGGCGTGCTTGCACTAACTCCTGGCGATGCTGATAGTGACATGAGTACCCCTGGGCATTTGTGAACCACATACCTCATTGTGGCTGAGGTGGCAGCGGCCCTATCCCCTCTACAGCACTGTCAACGTGGAAAGTGTCAGCACAGAGCGGAGGACGGCGAGGCCCCGGCTCTTCTCATATGGGTTATTTCAGGTCGACTAGGTTTTTTTCTTTTTCCTCTTCATTTTTATCACTATTGTATTTATTTCAAGAAGTCGTACTTCAGAATTGCTTTGTGTTCATCAGGAACAGAAGTCAATACATTTGTGAACAATTTGTTTACAAATACCTTGAATACTTGATATTTGTCAATAAAAATGGTAAAATGTACAGGCACAGAGTGATGGTGTTCCTTTGACAGTAGTTAAACTGCTCAGAGACTGTTTCACACACTCATTTCTAAATCAGTCTTGAATCCTTTAAATGAGAGGCTTGTGTGTGTGTGTGTGTGTGTGTGTGTTGTAGATCTAGTAGTAAGGATTTTGTTTGTGTCTGTCACACAAATATTAATCCTAAAATTAAAACTGCAGTTTCATACTTCATTTCAATAAAGCTCACTTTAGATGTTCCCTCAAATTTCACTAAAGGCTTTGAAAAATATTTATTTCTAAACTGCTTCTTGGCTTTCCTGAAGCCAAAGCTGTTGCACACTAACAAATTGTCTGAACATCATTACAGCAGTTGTGGGGTAACAGTTCTTTACCCAACCCAAGTCCGATCTGATGTTAAAAACAAACTCACACAAACAAACAAACAAACAAAACTGCATTTTGAAAAGAAAGAAAAAATGCAATCAGAAGGCAAGGAAGACAGCTGGGTGATTATCGACCACTGACAGAGTCTTATTGGAATGACGTACATTACATTCACTGGGAAGGAGCTACAGAACAGCGATGCATATAACAACAGAAGGTACAGCCCCCATAAGCATATTGTGAGATAAATATGCAAAATGTTTTGTTTCAGCTTTCCAGCTGTGTTATGAACCCACGATTATGTCACTGTTAGCTTGAGAAGAAGCTATTTGCAAGTAATGCACACCATACCCCTGATTATCATAGCACCTAATAAATACTAATAAGTATTTTTTCAGCTTGTCGTAATACTACCATTTAGACAGGTGTCCATTAACCATAAATACACTTTTTTTTACATATAAACTTTTATTGAATGCAGTGAATACCAAGTCATTTTTTCATTCTGTTATGGCTACAAAATTTGGCAAATATAGTGACAGTGATTTACGGTTATTAAGGTAGACAGCAGTCTGTCAGTTGAAAAAGGCAAATGATAAAAGTGCATTTAAGTGAGTGAAACTGCTGGGATCTAATTTGTCAGTGGTTATTTGGATGATGGAGTGCACTGCAATGGTTTCACCATTTATTTAACCTGTATTTCATAAAAAATATATATTAAAAAACACACTTTACTGGTGTTATCCACTTTAAAAATTTAAATCCAATATTTAATCGCAGCTGCATTTGTTTATATTTATATATAATATATAAACATAACACTGATTTCTAATTACCAGAAGCACCTGTAAAAAAATAAACATAAAATTATGATTCATAATACAATTCTAAATCATGTTCCAAGACAGCAGGGCCCGCTATGTGCTGCAGCATGTCTTTGGCCCCACAGCACAGGTCAGCAGGCATGTCTCAGTTTGTGGTGGAGGTGGGAGGGGCCGAACCACTGCCCTCAGAGTCCAAGGGGTCGAGGCTCTGAGGCCCCGGCGGTACCCTGGTCCCGCTCCGGGGGGCGTCAGTTTGAATTGGGCCGCCCTCCCCGGCCCGGGTCGTGGGTCTCACAGTCTGCGAGGAGAGGGGGAGGTACCCCTGGGCCTGGAATATGTCCTCCTCCTCTTCCTCGCCCCGCGCCCGAGGCGGAGGCAGGTCGCCCTGCAGGCCGGAGGAGGAGGAGCGCAGCAGGAAGTCATGGCGGGTCTCCAGCTCGGTGAAGCCGTTCCCGCTGAAGGCGAGCCCGTCCCCGTCCAGCCCCTCCTCCAGCTGCCGGGCCCACGTGTCCCGCGGGGGACCCCTCTGCTGGCCAGCCGCACCCGGGGGCCTCTCAGGGATGTCATTTTGGGATTCAAGCTTTTTCTCAGCTGGTGAGGGGGTGGGGTCAGGGGTGGGGGTGGGGCTGCTGGGAGTTGCAGAGGCTGGGCGGGGCGGGGTAGCCTCTGGCCACGCCTCCTGGACGGGGGGCCCTGCTCCGCTGGACTCCTCCTGGCCCACGGCTCCCGAGCCCAGCTCTGCCAAGGGATCAAGCTTGTCTGTTTGGTTTAGTTCTTTTAAATTGCTCAGCAGTGCAAACATACTATCTACATCCTTCTGAAAGTTAGTCCAGTCGTCCAGGCTGAGACTGTAGTTGGGCCTGCTGTCGTACAAGCTCTCGTTCACACTGTATAGGTCCTCCAGTCCTTGCCAGTTGACATCCTCTGTGAAGTTGGGCAGCTTAACCCTTCCTTCCGTCCCATACTGGCTGTGAGCTGGGGAGAGAGAGCAATGGACGAACATCACTACATGGTCTGACTGGGACATGAGGACACACAACACAGCATTTTCTGCAGTGGATCAAAGAACATGCAATCATGCTCCCTTCCAAACACATACACACATACACCCCCACCCCTCACCACCCCTATTGTGGGATCAAGACCTGATTAGTGTCCCACACACCATTGCATCACATCCCTTTGTTAGGTATCAAACCCACAAGCTTCTACTGTCTGTTCTGTGGCGATGAGCAGAGCAAACACAAAGATTTCCTGTACACACACCCCAAAAACCCAACGTGGAATAAAAATATGAGGTCACAACATAACCACTATGGCTGTAGACATTTAGCACGCACATTTTCAAAGACTGCTGTTCTATGTGTTATATGCTGTATGCCATTTCATCAAGGTCCTGATAACCAATCAATAACATCAGCACAACGTTTTTCAGAGTGGTTTGAATCTGACTGAATGTCCAGGGATAATACTGGAATCAAATGGTGCCAAAGAAAAGAAAGAGAGAGGAGATGGATATGAAGTGAAAGGCAAACTTGATGCAAATCTGCAAAAAAAGGGAAACATTTAGGAAAGATGGTGACAGAATAGGAGGGGGTCTCCTAAAAGAAGTGCACATAATGGATCTGTGTGCATGTACACTGGCTGACAGCTGTGAATGAGGGAGTCTTCACAGAGAGTAGAGGAATGTAATCCACAGTAGGCCAGGACACATAAAAGAACATAGAGCTTGTAAACGTTCTCTGGAGAGTGCTCAACAACGCAACCACATTCTGACACTTGTAACATACTGCTGCTCCCCTGCATTTCCTGTTCACGATGAGGTGCTGCTGTACGATTCTAGAATGGTCCTGATGTCCACAGAGGAGTAAAGTTATATCCATGCTATCCATTCCAGACTGCATTTCCGTTTTAAATGTTCGGCCATGGGCGGCCATTTCTCATACTAAATGCATATTACCATTAAGAACATCAAGGCAACCGGTTCTCACCAAAGTGAAAGTGTTAAACATGATACATTCAATCGCTTTTATTTAACGCCATGAAAGCATGGCTGCAGAAGCACAAATGAAGACAGTCCTGAGACATTTCACTTAGGTTCATTTAAGTAAGTGCCACTAGTGGCATGGAGGCAGATTACCTCAGGGCTTATTCTGAGCCACGGGAGTGAACTTTGCTTCTCCGGGACTGGGAAATGAACTAACCAGCTTTCCCTCCGTCTGATGTTTACAAATTGGAAAGCGATTGACCTTTAAATACTGCATGCACCACCCACTTCGCTATTTCACAGAGTGATAGAATTAAGCCGCTCGCACTCTTCCCTTAGGGGCCCCTCAACCACACCGAAGCGATCTGCTCAGCACAACACCACCTTGAAATCTTAAGCAGAATGTCCTGAGCTGTCTCGAATATAACAGCACAAAGACTGTGTATGTTAGTGGTATCTGAGGGATAGAGACAGTACATAGTACTAATGTCTTCATGAAGCAGAAATGTGTATGTGATGGTTACCATTTACAGTGGGCAATGTGTGTGCTTCTACTCCAGAGGAAACACAGAATAATGCAGCTGCCTAGAAGCCAGAATTTAACGAAGTAGTTGCAAAAGGGCATCGGCCTAAGAAAAATATGGCCCCCATGTCACACTCACTCTACCATTTTCAGCCAATGAGTATCGCTGTGGCATCCCCACATCATTATTCTGTGTTACCTAATTCCAGTGAAGCAGAGCTCAACAAAAGCTCAAGGTTCATATAGCACCACAATAGGAACATAGGTACAAACAAGATGTGAAAAGAAAGAAAGATATTCAATTAAATGCTTGTCTGGGAAATCTTACCAAACTTTGATTCTATGCAATTTAGGATGCTTTGAACAAGACGGAAGGCACCACAGAAATCCAACTCATTACATTACTTAAAAAAATTCTCGGATTCTGTGTTCCAAAGGAAGACTTCACCAATTTAGCTTTGATGATGTCAAAAGAGATCATGAAGTAGCGCTAGAGAAACTAATGAAATGAATGGAGCCCCAATTATTTACCACAGTGGTAATCTGTGGGCAATCATGCAGAACCACTGTGTCCAGACACACAAATGAGAGTGAATTACTGCATGGACAGAGAGCGAGAGGATGATTCCCACTGGCCAAGAGACTCACAAGGACGAAAGGCTGGGCCTCCTCAACTTTGACCACATTCGATGCTGCTGTTGCCTGGTAAGCAGGTGCCAGAGACAGAAACCAAGAGTGAGTCATTGCAACACAACCTGTCGCTGTGCCTTTTTGAACTCATCATCACCATCTGTAATGATATGACCAAATAAACGGGTAAGATGATATTCTCGATGTACTCTGCCCAGAAATTGCAGACAGGTTCTGAGGTTCCATGATTATTTCACTCTGTCCATGATTAAACCATATTATTTGCCAAATTTTGCTATCAGACTAATGAACAGAATGAACATGTAATGACTACAGCACTACTGGGTAACATACCTGGTACTTTTCACACCAGTTACAACATGCTACTGAAATACCACAGCTGGTGTGAAAAATACATTATATTATATATGATATATGAAAAATGATATGATTATTTATTGAACATGGTCCAGTGACGTGTCATTTTGTTGATGCCTTTACAATGGTCAGTGTGGAAAATGAGGTGCCATGGAATGTTAACATGCTCCTGTCCCTTATCAGCACAATGATCACATGACTGAATGACTCTGGAATGAAATGTGCATTTCATGCATGTGACTGAATGAAGGGAGGACTCCACCTTCCCTTTTGATACATGGCATTTCACCTTTTTATAGAAAATGTAAAATTTGACTCAAATTTCAGTGCTACACTGCAGCCTGCAGCAGTGGCAAAATCACAATATACTGTTCAATCAAAGTCAGTTGAAACCTCTCATATTTTCTGTTGATGTTTTTCTATGACTTTGATATATGTAATTTATCTTTATGTTCATCTGTAAGTTTACCTCAGGCTGGTATTATTCTGAGTTGCCTGCCTCGTTACACTTCTACACTTGTTGATTGGCTGACTATTACAACACTCAAGCCTTTGAGGAAAATGAAGTGTGGTATAAAGTGTCTTCCAAATGCGACCCAAAAATACGCCTGTTAAATTTTCCCTGGAACCAACTGAAAATGCACCGCATCTTTACAGCTTTTACTCCCAAAAGGAAAAAAGAAATCATGGAAAACAAAATGGTGCGTGAAACAAACGAGGTGTCTCTGGGGAGATAAACGACTGCGTTTGTCCTATGTGAGCACTGAGCCCAGGAGCCAGCCGTGTCCTTATGCCGGCAGCCTTCCTGATGACAGATAGAAACGTTTTTTTCCTACGCCAGCAACGGCTGCTTTTTACATTCAGGCCAGGCCTGGACCAGAAGGTTAAATCATTGTTAGAGCAAACCAGCATGCAACCAAACATTTAGCTCGATGCGTGGTGAAATATTAGTGGAAATGAGCTGGCTCATGCAGTTATTTCAAAAGCCACTGAAGGACACAAAAAAAGTATGGATACCTGTGTGGATCATAGCTTCCTCCATCTTTATTTCCTGATTAGGAAAATAAGAGCAATTTTATGTTAATGCTTAAATCAGTGGGGAAAAAATAATTAATTAAAAAAAATGAAGAATAAAACATTCACATTGTAGTTCCTCATGCACAGCTGCTCTTTCCTAAAGAGAAATGCACTTGAGTTAAATTCCATACAGAGAGAGGGATGGAGAGGGAGAGGGAGGAGTACAGAGAGGAGGGTTGGGTTGAACTGGGCTGGGTGGTACAGTACAGTTGATGTGAGTTCCATCTTGACTTCCCCTTTGAAGCAGAATCAACAAGGATTACCGGTATGCCTACATGATTTCCGTGTGAAGTGAGTAAAATTTTAAAGATCTGACGTAAAGAGTGGATGTTAATTCTCTTTTTTTCCCCCACACCAAGTCGATAGGTGCTTTCACATATGCTATAGTGCCACCTCTTGCTCTCCCAAAAAATGGGAGTGTGTGCTCATAACGGCTGCTCTTGAGAGCACTCTAGTTTGTGTGCATCGCAAGAGTGCTGACACAAATTTTCTTTTAGGTTAACGGAAACAGTCCCTTTTTTGCTGCATCTAGCTAGCCAGGGTGTCAGTCTGCTAGCAAACATTAGCCTGTCAGGCTAAACCCTTGCTCAGAATTCCAATTTCTTGACTTCCTGTTATAATTTCAGTTTACTTTGGAGGGCTCCCTAGCGCCACCTGTGGGACAGCGCAGACTGTGCTCACCCACAAAACTGTAGAGTTTTGTAATGCTCCAGAGAGGCATATGTGAAAGCAGCCTATGTCATCTACTGACTTCATATGGCAAACCCTTTTCTACATGTTTTCCCATTTCATTCAAGCCCATAGTAGGTCCCAGTCCTATGATTTAGAAAAAAGCGAAATCATCAAGTAAATATCTCCAAATACTGTCCCAGTATTGTTGCGGATAAAGCTTTGAGCAGAGAGTCGACCAGTTGTGTTGGTAGAGGCTTGGTTCAAATTCACACCACTCCCAGACAGCTTTTCAGACTGAAACATGAGCCAAACCCAGCTTTGCTATTTCGTGAGATGTTTCTGTTGGATACAGAGCCCTGGCATGTTAAACACAGCATATAAACAATGCAAATGGATCCCTTCACACAGGACTGTGCCACTTTCCCACAGTGCTGATGTCGTCATGGCATTCATATTAACGACCGTGGATCGGATGATGTCATTTCTGTGCAGAACTATTGGCCTACAGTGCAATGCAATACAGGCATTTGAAAGTGACAGGAACAATTGTTTTCTTGACAGCTTACCCAACATTAAAAAAACGGCACTGTACATGACTCATTTATGCTTTTCCTGCCAACATACACAGGGGGATTAGCACATGTAGAAAATGGCTGCAATTGAAAAGCAACAGCAGAATGGAGTACAAGAGAACACAATGTTTGAATAATTTCATATAGTGAGAGCCCTCCGCAGAACAAAGTGCTGCCTTTGTTAACCAATCTCTATTTACGCCGAATAGTCAATCAAAGGCTAAAACTACATATAAGGCTATTTGACAGCAATAGTTAACAGAATGTAATGCCTTACAGCACACAACATATGGTGCATTAGTACAGTGCTGGTGTAATATACAAGAGACATGACTTCTATTAATGGCTTGTGGGGATGTGAGAGGACCTGTGTGGTGTTAACAGGAGACAGTGGCCTAGTGCAAAAACTGAAAGCAACAGGTCCGTACAGGTAACAGTGACCCAGGTTACAGGGGACCCGACAATTACCCTTGACTCATGAAAAGCTGAACTCATGCAGCATGCTGCACCAGATGAGACTTTTTGGAAGCTGCCCTTGAAAAAAAAGCTCTTTCAGAAACAACCATGCTTCGTGACTGTCAATGAGACTAGCGCAGGCACGTCTGCCCTCCCCTGCTGGTACATGATGGTCCTTTCTGTTTTTGGTTGCGGTTTACTTTACAGCTCAGCATAAAGGGTTAATAGCTTGATAGAAATGTGGTGCTG
This sequence comes from Megalops cyprinoides, assembly GCF_013368585.1. Taxonomy (NCBI): domain Eukaryota; kingdom Metazoa; phylum Chordata; class Actinopteri; order Elopiformes; family Megalopidae; genus Megalops; species Megalops cyprinoides. The sequence goes on from NC_050584.1 coordinate 17,140,330, forward strand.
TGGTCAGCTCCAATTACCTCAGCTTCCCCCAGACATTGTGTACGGTCATACACAAACAGAGCAAAGTAACAATTACACAAAAAATTAAGTGGTATCAGAGCTGCAGAGTAAAGTGCTACCCCTTTTCAGTAATCATTCCCAGAAGGAGGAAAAAAGGGATATGAAGGAAAATCCATTTCCCACGTGAACATGAAGGCTGGATTAGTGGAGGATTACCGGGGCTTGCAGTTCATTTCTGCCCCGGCTGAGGAGGAGGAGGAGGAGAAGGAGGAGGACGGAGAGAGAGGCGTGGGTATTCGGGCATGTTACCTGTGTCCAGGCCCTTTGGTCGGGGGTTACACTGCCTGTGTCCCTGGCAGCTGCGCATCTCCATTAGCTGCGCATGCAGCTGATTCAGGACCTCCCTCTCCACTGAGTAGACTGCATTCGTCAGCTGGGCAAAACAGTTCAAACCACAGCCGGGTTAGTCAGAGTGCGTTGCTGGCTCAGCTGACTGATCTCAGTTCAGGTTAACGGAGACGACCTGGGGCCGCCTGGGAAAAAGGCTTCTCACCTGATAAGGGTCGCTGTTCAGGTCGAAGTACTCCAGGAAGCCGGTGGCGAACTCACAGAATAGGGTATTGTGGGTCTCGTTGATTGTTCGTAAACACCAGTACGTGTTGTTGTTGGAGCTGGTGCAGGCACAGAATCCTCCAACTGAAAGGGGAGGGAGAGCGTTAGTGCACGTAACTGACACAGTCATTTAGGGCTCAAGGTTCTTTCACATCTTCTCCCGCCATGTATTTCAGTAGTGGCACACACTCTTTACTTCTACTTCTGTTACATTTGTGTTAATTGGGGGAAAATCAGTCCGCAGAACATGTACGTGAGTGTGATCAGGGTGCTACCAAGCATGAATGTACGCGACGTGTTAACACAAATGACTGTGAGTGTGAGGTGTGACAGAAAGCGTGCAACTGAACAGTGTTATGTATGTTCCTGGTAGGGTGCAGTCAGCAGTAATTGCATTAACAGGTGTGAATTTGAGCAGAGTTATAAAATGTGCATGTGTGAAGTACTGTTACACACAGGTCCAGTAGGGGTGCAGTATTGACAGGTATGAGTTTGAGCAATGTTATATAATGGGCATGTCAGGTAGGGGGCAACCTGTCAGCAGTAATTATGTATTACCTAATAATTGTGTGAGTGCAATTGTACGCACTTCCAGTAGGGGGCAGTCTCTGAGCAGTAATTGCTGTGTGTTAATAGCAGTGTTATAAAATGTGCATATGTGAGCAGTATGCTACATACGGTTCCAGAAGGGGGCAGTCTGCCAGTGGTCATTGTTGTGCGTGAAGCAGGTCAGACCGGGCAGGCTGCAATCGTCCCCCTTCTTCTGCCTCTTCTTCAGCTTCCTCTCCTTCTTCTTCCTGCGGATCTCGTTGAAGAGCTGCGCCTTCCCGTCCACTTCCTGCACCGCCTCCCTGATGGACAGAGGGAAAGGACCAATCAAAAAACAGGCTCGCGAAGCTCATTAAAGCCCGCCCGCGTCCGTTAGTAATGAGTGTTAAGAGTCTCTGATGTAATATCACAGTCAGAACCAGTTTGGGTTATTATGTCAGTAAACAATGAGAAAACACTATCATAAACATTTTTTGTGAAAATGAAGTGTTAATTTAATTTGCATCAGAGAGCGCAAGACATTCATCCGCTCTATCCATTCCTTAACTTTCACAGTCCCCATCTTCTGCAGCACCAACAAGGAGCCTAAGGCTGTGTCCGATTTGAGTCCTAATCAGCCCCTGATGTGTCCATCTGGTCTATCTTTTGCTTTATAAAGTCCCAATGTGAGTCCACTCATCACACCCTGTGTTAAAGGATTGGGGTTTCCACTGTTCGTCTCCATTTTGCATCATCAGATGGTTCCCATGCTAACGCCGAAGATGACTTCCAGATCGCTCCTCGTCCGAGCGCGCCTGGCTTCGACACCCCTGCTCCCCCCAATCGCTTGTTTGGCACCTCCAGGCGTGGTGCCACTCGGCCGCACACTGACAGCTTCTGGAGAAAATCTCTTTCGGAATCCCAGCTGGCGCCGCAAAGTCACGGAACCACCGGGGGATTTCTCACACGAGCCGTCCTGGCCGTCTGTCTGTCCCGAGTCACGCACACTCCGACACGCAGAACCGCCACTTCCAGCACAATCAGTTACCCCAATGTTCAACTTGCACATATGCTGCATAGGCAAATATACCCAACAATAATTTGTAAATCTTCACTTAATGCAGACTCAGTATTAATGAAAAAGGCTCAGTCCTTCGGGGTATTTGATTAGAGCTACATTAGGGCACACAGCTATCTAAGGTTACGCTGTTAACACACTGTGTTAGTGGACTCACTACAGACACAGACAAGGCGGTGCACACAGATAATGCTCCTACTCACTTAAAGGGGTGCAGATGGTCATTCTTGTTCTTCAACCTCTCAGCTTTGTTTCTCTGCCCTTTCATTTTGCTAAAGTAGCTGGTTTTTAATAAAGAGAAAAACAATAGCAAATTCATGCCTCCTTTCTCAGAGATCGCAGTATCACACCTGCGTCTAAAAGATCCATCTTCAGAGAGAAATAATGCAAGCAGATCACTGCAACACACCGGCGATACATCACATATGATGGTAACATTTGAATTCTGGGTAAGACATCAGCAGATATGGCCATAGATCATACCCCAACTAACTACAGAACTACTACTTAAAAGAGAGCTAGACCAAAATGGCCACAAACTAAATCAATGACTTCTTAGATGTTCTCCAAGTAAATAGTAACCAGGCCTTGATGCAACAGTAATTCTCTGCATAAAGATAGCAACTGGACAAAGAAAAGCAAGAACACATTTCATGTTCAACTTTTCAAACAACGAACAAATCTGTTTCTCCAGCACAATCGCAGCGAAGCTCCCAGCATGCCCAATCATTCGGAACCAAGAGAAATTCCTCCTGCTCAGCACTGCCACCACACCTGCCGCTCCCTCCGAATGCCCTGCCTCCTGCAAAGGGTCATTATCTCACAGGCGAGATCAGATAAAATGCCCTAATTGTGACTGTACAGCTGGTGGGTGTTGTTTAACCAGAGCGTACGCTGACTCAACAAGATCAAAGGTCTGAAAAGAAAGTAAGCTCTGGTAGCGAAGTGACCTCCCTGGTGAGGCTCTGAGGCGGCAGTGTGAGCGCAGACTGAGGCTGAGAACTGATGCAGTGTCTGACTCTGATAAACCAAAGTCCCGGGGCTGCGAGCCACTGTCAGTAACTGTGGGCAGAACACACTGGCAGCCTTCCCAGAAGCCCCCCACTCTAGCGGAGTCCTTTCAGAGAAAAGCTGTCCTTGAGGGCAGAGCCACGGCGCTGGCTATACATCAGGCCGCTTTGACGTGGCCACTCTCTAAAGCGTTCTGACGCGATCGGATTGGCCACGGAGGACCTCTGCTCAGAGCCAGAGAAAGAGGAACAGTCTCTACCGGCGGCACATCGATCAGCTTCGGACATGCTGGAAGCCAGAGAGCACCAGGTCAACTTAAAGAGCAAAGCCGAAGCAAGAAAACCCAGGCGGCAAACCTGGTCCTTCGCAGTTAACAATGGTGTACTTTTAGCATTTTATTTCACAACTACTGTTAATCATATTTATACCTACTTCAAAAATGAGCAGCTAAGATAAATACTAATAAAGCTAATACATACTACCATTTCACTTTATATGCATTACTTTTTAACTTTGTGTGGCACCATGTTTTAGAGTGAGGGATGTATGTTGTTTGATGGTGAAGCGACTGGTGGAGTGTCTGGTGAGACCTATGGCACAGGAGCAGCGTTTCAGCAGGTCATTCAGAGGATAGGTGCTGTAGCAGGGAGCAGCTGGGGAGAACTGCGGACAGGAAGGGCTCTCTCTGAGGAACGTACCTCCTCTTTCCGCAGTCGCACTCGTCGGGCCTCCTCCGCTTCAGGTGTCCCCGTACCTCCCTCAGGTTCTTGATTTTGTCCTGAAGCGCTTCGATCTGCGGGCGCGTACACAGGACAGGTCAGGGGTTGCTGTGACACTGTGCGGCTGACGGGCGTGACATGAGTGACAGGCGTGACGGGCATGATGTGAGTGACGGGGCGCGCGCTCACCTCCTGGTCCACGTAGCTCTTGTGGTCCTTCCAGGCCCGGGAGGACTGATAGATCTCCCTCTCGCAGTGTACGGTGTCGTTCATCAGGATGTAGCACCTGGCAAAGCAGAGGTGTGGACTGGGTGAGACTAACGGTGCTCACACAAAACACAAAACTAAGGGACACTATTCTTTAGAATATGGGCCCCTGGACCAAAGCATGTCAGATGCAGACCGGCGTGTTCATCGGTGGTGGACACAGTGGGCGGCGCTTACTTGTGCGTGACTTTGACCGAGTTGGGGTAGCCCACTGCGTTGGTGTCGTCAGCCAGCATCTCCTCGGAGGCGTCGTCTGACTCCAGGAGGAAGTCCGTCTCCTCGCCATCCTCCTCCTCCTGCTCGTAGTGCCGCTTGCTGATGTTCCGTGGGCGGAGCGCAGAGTCCTCCCCTTCCTGCAGGTCGATGTCATAGATCTGCCCCTCGAACTCCACCGACAACGACCGGGACGCCCGGGTGTGCACAAACCGGGGCCTGTAACCTAAGACACAGGAGAGGATGTTACTAACAATCTCATGCTCTCTGGAAATAGAAGTTACATAAAATTTGAAAAATTATCAGATTGTAAGTCATGACACGAAGATGTAATTTATATTTACGCCACAAGATGTCGCTCTCACATTCCATACTGCAGTACTATTGCTGCACCATATGGACTACATACCAGAAATAAATTCACCTTGTTTTCAGATCATTTGAGTCAACCTTACAGTTATTAATTCAACATTTTAGTCATTTAAGTCAATGAGGTTGTGAACAACATAGGTGTCACTTGTTAAGTTTGATCTTTACATTCATAGATATTCTTCAGTGTAGTAATTCATCTTTCCTCCTAACTGAGGACTTTTTAATTCCATTAAAAATGAATTTAAAGACATTTTATTGGGTACCAAGCATACATTACTAGAACAGGGTGAACACTGAATTCTACCAAATTAAAGTCTGACTTTAGAACAAGTCAACATGTGTTTGACTGTGTCCATGCGAGGTGTATACTTGTATTAGGAGAACCAGAGTTTACCGTCACTAGCCAAAGTAAATTATATGTGCCAGAGCCTACTCTGCGTAAACCATTCCCAGACCCTTCTGTTTCTATCCGGATGCGCAATGCATCATTCTCTCTGAAAAGCTCACTCCTGACCACTTTATAAATCACGGGTCACACTTTCGCAAAAACAGTGACTAATGTTGTTTTACGTGGCGGAAAATCCACAGCATGTTTCTGGAAAGAGAGGAAAAACAGCCGCCGTCCCAGAAGCCAGGGACAAGCCGCTTTAACAAGGCGCGCTCAATGCCTCCAAATAACAAGCTCTCTACCCACGCCCCGAGGCTCGAACCCGCGGCCCCCGGGCCTGAGGCCACTCACGCTGGGTGGGTGACTGGGGGAGGTGTCTGTGGCCTCGCCGGTCCCCTCTGCTGGCCCTGTGCTGGCTGTCCCCGCAGTCACAGCCCTTCTCCCGGCTGTCGTAGCTCCGGGAGCGCAGGCTTCTCGTCTTCTTCCTCGTGCCCTCCTTCACGCCCCCCTTGCACTTCTGGATGCGCCACTTGCCGGTGATCTCCTCCACGCAGTGCCATTTCTGCCAGGGTTAAAACGCTCAGATGAGCAACGCTGACATCACAGTTACAGCACTTAGCGGCCCACACAAAGTGCCACTCTTGCCAATCAAGTTAGCGTGAGAGTCACTGGCATTTCCCCGAACTATCCCCCAGGATATTGTTTGAGACGTCTTGCGGTCTTTTGTCACAGACAGCTGCAGGCACATCAAGAGAGCTGAGAGGACCTGTTGCTTCCAGGGCTGAGAAAATAACCTACTTGATGTAAATAGCAACCAGCTCCTGTCTACCAAAAACATAAAAGAAAACCCGTCAAAACGCTAAAGCCGCTACAAAAGGCAAACAAAAATCGATGCTGCATCAATCCCCTCATTTGGAGAGTCGTTTGGAAGACAGAGGGTGGCTTTCGCCGACCGCATTTCAGACGTTTGCTCACAACTGTGGGAAACCGTATCCAAACAATGGCCACGGCGCGCTGATCGAATTTCCTGTGAAGCGCTCCCATGCTGACAGGCAGCTTATGTGTCTGACTGTAATGTTATATCTGCGCACGGGCCGGGAGACAGACGCAGACAGCGACCGGCAGCGGGGGGAGCCTGTTCGCACGGCACGGAGCCGCCCACCGTCCCGCGGGCGCCCGGTGACGTGGAAAGCGTGGCTTTCGGTGGCCTCCGTTTGCTCAGCCACGGACGAGCAAGTCAGCGTGGCCGGCCCACCCGAGCAAAGCTGCCCGACGCTCCTCCCTTTGCTTGGCCCTTAGCGGGCGTTTCCACCATGTTCCCACCGGCTGGCGAGGTCGGCCCCGGGAGGCTGCGGGACGTGCGGACAGGGGAGAGCGAGCCGGCACGCGCCGGGACTCGCTCTGGGAATCGCAGGCGGGAACAGCCGCTGCTCTCTGCCAGCTTGACCCACACACAGCTTCCATTCACTTTATGCCAATGATACCAAATATTAGTGAGCAATGAAACACTGCAGTCAGACCCGAGGTTGAGATTGCCCTCGCATAAAGGGTGGCAGTGTAGCATAGTGGTTAAGGAGCAGGACTCGTAGCCGAAAGGTTGCCGGTTCGATCCCCGCTGGGACACTGCTGCTGTACCTTTGGGCAAGGTACTTAACCCACAATTGCCTCAGTAAATATCCAGCTGTATAAATGGATAACATGGTAAAGAACTGTAACCTATGTAAGTCGCTTTGGACAAAAGCGTCTGCCAAATGAATAAATGTAAATAAAGCTGCCTCATCCTCCGAAACAGATCGTAACATGAAAACAAGAGCATATTAAGAACACATATCTTTATCCGTTGTGGTTTTCATTATTGAGGGGAAGAGCCAAGAACCTCTTAACTGCACATTACACGTGGTGTATATTAGTAGGGAATACAGGGCTACACAGAACTGGGCTAAAATTTGAAGATGCCATATCGGACATTACGGGGAAAAGCCTTGAGATTATCCTGGCTATAAATATAAAAAGTTGATGTTTTTATGTCTTTTGTGTTAGACTAAGCAGCTTCTCTGAATTGTGACCATTGTCAGGAGCAGACCTTCAGTGTCACAGTCCTATCTGGAATGATACTTGCAGGATTTGTGTGTTGTCGTGCTGTGGCCCCCAGCTGCTAACCGCTTAGCAGTATTTCCAGCCATTTTTCTCTCTCAAGGCAGCGTGTCATGGCCAGTCTCTGGGAGGCACTATTAAGTCAAGTCAGATTTATTAGAAACAATGGGCAAGGGCCTGTGGCATCCCAGAACTATAATGTACTGCAGGCAGGCACACGCTGTCACACATGCAGAAAAGCAAGCTCTCCCCCACACACTTACAGTCTCTCTTTTTACCTCTCTCTCCCTCTCTCTCTCTCACACACACATACACTCACAGACACACACACGCACACAAGCAAGCACAAGCTCTTCCCAACACACAGCTTCTCTGTCTCTCTCACACACACACACACACACACACACACGCACACGCACACGCACGCACACACACACACACAAAATCATGCCCCCCATCCCCCCAATACACACACATACACACACACACACATAAGCAAGCACAAGCTCTTCCCCACACACAGTTTCTCTCTCTCTCTCTCTCTCTCTCTCTCTCTCTCTCTCTCTCTCTCTCTCTCTCTCTCTCTCTCTCTCTCTCTCTCTCTCTCTCACTCACACACACACACACACACACACACACACACACAGGCCTAACAGGTTCTTTGGCTGTCTTTAATTAATGGCCATATTAAGCTTTACATGCAAACACTTACTTGGTCATAAAAAGGGGGTCTGTTTTATATTAGAATTGCCTCAGAAATCCTGTCTGCATTTTAATGCTACCTGAAATTGTGACAATTTGTAATTTTTTTTTAGCCCCGTCTGATTCGCTGCCATACCACTTTAGTTTTACTGCGGCAGGATCACCAGGCTCTCCTAACGGGCGCCCGATAAAAGCGAACTCCAAGGAAATGGCTCCTTTATAACCGTCCAGACGTGCTGCCATTCACTATTCAATCTCCATTACAGCAGGCTCCCTTTTGCAGAGAAACGGCCCGGCGGCACCTCTGTGGCCAAGGCCTAAGCTTTCGCTATCAGGCTTGGGGTTGAAAGCGGTCCAGGACCGACTCCCGGCCCCTGCGGAGGGGGTAATGGGTCCATAATAACACAGTCTCCGGGATGTTTACCTGTCCTGGCTGCTGGCAGGGGGTCTGGAACTCAGCCTGCTGGCACACCTCCTTCACCTTCTTGTACTTGGGCAGGCTGTTGGTGTGCTGGGTGCTGAGGCTGCCCCCAGTGTCCTCCTTCTTACGCAGGATTTTGCTGCAACACAAGAAGGGCCCGGTGAGGCGTGCCGGACCGGAGGGGGGACCAGCGTGCAGCGCGGAAGGGAGAGGAGAGGCGCAGCGGGGAGGGGGCCGGCGGTTACGCTGCAGCTTTGGGTGCCAGGAAAGCCCGGGCAGCGGGCCCAGGTCAGCCTCGCTCGCACTCACTGTGCCGCGCGGGCCAAGTCATTTGACCTCCTCCTGGCACGGTACTCAGCCACAGCTCCTCGCCGGCCCGCCAATGCTTACTGCGTTCTCAGGAGACAAAAAAATAACAGCTACGGCGACAAAAAAAAAAACTGTCCCCTCTGGGGCTAGGATTCAATTTTTTTTCCTCCTTTTTTAAAGCAGCAGCGACAATGTCATGAGCTTTCTTTGGCTGTGACGATCCAGACCAGGTCAATTTCTTTTAAGTTGTGAGGACTCTTAGAGAAAATAACAGGTAATGTGATTATTTCTAACTGTATTTTTCTTTTTACCGCACTAAATGTGTTGTGTTTGATACATTCCCGAACAGGAGTCTGACCACACACCAGCTGCCCCGCCGCCATTGCTACTTTACTAAGAAACAAACTGGCGAGGAATACTAATCTCACCACCCATAAAATGGAATCATTGTGACGGGAATCACGTTCATAAACATGTCGGATTAATGAAGCTTTGGATTAAACGCCAAAAGCCCCGGGTCACGCGGCTTCGTTTTTTTTATTTTGCAGAGCCACACCTTTCCTTCAGAGGACCACTAGGGGGAGCCGATCTCTGGCGGGGGAGCCGATCTCTGGCAGGGCCGCCTCAGCCTCCATTCTCTCACGGAAAGGGCCCTGTGTGAAACGCTGGCGGAAACGTATCGGGACGTCTCCCCGGAGAACCTAATGACAGGACGAGGCTGGCGTGGGAGCAGGCGAGGGTGAGCCACCCCCCCAAACCCACCCCCCCTCTCCCCCCCCGTTACACGATCCGTGATTTCACACACCGTCGGCCCCGGTGACAGGGAGAATGTTTCGCTCCTGGGGACGGGCGGCGATCCCAGGCCCCGGCTGCCACGCAGAGAGATTGATGGGATTACGCTGCCCGGAGCGGCGCGTTTCCAGCAAAGCGCCTGCGGCATTAAGAAAGCTTAGCGTGTTAAGCGATACAAAAAGGGCTGTGAAAAAAAGGGAAGAAAAAAAACCCGTATCGCGCTCTCCGATACACTTTCCGCTGCGACTCCCTTTTTAGCGGCAGCCCCGGAGCTGCTTGAGTTTGAGTGCGTACGTGAAGGGCTAATATTCCTGAGAAATATGCAGGTACACCTCATATCTCGGGCCGCATTCCTGCTCTGACACCCCGTGAGACCTCCTGTGTGTGTATCGAGTGAGACTTCCTGTCATTCCTCAGGTAACATCATACCCCGACGCTGGGAGACCTTGTTTATCTTGCGCGCGTCTAGCTCCGGAGCGGTAGTGTAATGTATCCGGCCGTCCCGGGGACCGAGGACAGTGGGCCAAGTTAAGTTTAGGGCTGGGGTGTTGGGAGGCGTGTTGGCAGCGAATGTCACGCTTCAGACAGAGGTATGCTTTTCAGCTGACAAAGGGAAATGGATGCCCTGGAACGCCAGGTCGGGGAGTCGACTGCCCCCCCCAATCCATCAAATGAAATGTCACAGCATGCTGTAAACTTTAGATAGCTTTACACGCTGACCAAACGCATTCGCATAAAAATACTCCAAACCATTCTGTCCTGCTCTCCATACCAATCTGGTTTGGAACAGTCTCTCCTCTTGCAATATAAGCAGAAAAAAAGCGTCCCAAATGACGGGGAGGCCATGCAATGCCTCAGATACCTAGATCCCAGCGAAATGTAAAATTCGTGTCATACATTTCCTCAGCGCTGCTGTGACTCTATGATAAAAAACAGGAGTGAAAACATCGCTCTTACCCTCTTTCCACCAGGAATGTGTCTCTCCAGACTCTGGCTTTCCGGTTCGGTTTGAACCTGAAACGCAATGAAATGCAACCATTATGGAATACTTACGTCACAGAATCGCAATGAGCTTGTTGGTTTAACATCTAGCCTGCATTATGCAACCCACCTGAGGTGCCCAATGGTTTTGTGCACTCTGATAAGGAACTTTGCCACCATCATACAAATACACAAATAAATGTATACAAGACACTCCAATCAATCCAACTATTGTTAACTACTTGTTGGCCAAATAAAGTGGGACAAAAGTAAGTCCTGATATGGTCACTGACCTGTTCCCCGTCCTTTCCTGCTCCAGCAGCTTCAGGATGGACTTGCCGTCCATGTCGGGGGGTGTGTCAAGTCCTGCGATGTCCAGGATGGTGGGGGCCAGGTCGATATTCAGCACCAGATGAGTATTTCTGCACATGCCCAAAAAATCAACATCAATGGATGTCCCCTCTGATGTACCATGAAAACCTACTCTGGCATCATTTAGTCGTCTGAAATCAATCTGTCTCTACACTGTGCCTTTAGACACAGATCCAAAGCCTACTCCAAAATGAGGGATTTGATCATTTCAAATCAATTTGACCCTTCAGACATATCACCAAAACCTGCTGTGGCATTATGCATTTAATAATTTTAAATAACACTTTCTTCCACATAGGATGGCCTTCTTTCCCATGTAGATCTACAAGCAACAAGTTGAGGAGATCAAACGGCGGAGGGGGTCTTACACTGTTCCTGGTTCCACGTTGGGTCCCCGGACGAAGAAGGGCACCCTGATGTCAAAGTCGTACGGCATGGACTTCCCCTTCACCAGGCCAAACTGGCCAATGTGGTAGCCGTGGTCCGCCGTGTAAATGATGTAGGTGTTGTCCAGCTCCCCGGTCTCCAGCAGGGTCTCGTATATCTGCGCGCACAGGAAGCAACACACGTCCGCATGAGGACGCCGACAGCGATACCAGTGTGGGTGGCACACAGGTGCGCCGCAGACCATGCCGCTTGCACATGAAAAAGCGGACAGGGAACCCAGGGTGGTGGAGGCCATCTCTTGCGAGAGCCACTTACCCTCTGCACAGAGTCGTCCACGGACATGAGGGTCTGCAGCCTCTTGCGGTGCAGGAAGTTGGTGAACTCCATGTGTATGGGCTTCATCGGGCCCGTGTACTGCATGATCCAGTGCTTGTCCATGTTGGGCGCGTAGTTGTAGCTGGGTGTTCTGGGGAACAGAAAGCACAGCGCTCTTTCCGTTACCGGCCGTCTCGGGCGGCAGACAACACAATGCTTCTGTTCTGACCGGGCTGCGACAGCCAGCGAAAAACAGTGTGAGGACTGTGAGGATTTTGGCAGCCCCAGTTTTACACATTTCACACCCAAGGGCTGCTGTGCATTTATCTGCTCTCCTGACGGGTTTGACAAGCATCCCGAGGAGGCCAGGCGACCTTTGTTTGTACAGGGAAATGCATTAATTCTCCCCGGTAGGTGTTTACCCAGAGCTCTCTGTCCACCTCTCTTCACAAGAAGCTGAGGTTCTTGGGCACTTGGCGAGGAGAAACCATTTGAGGGTTGGCACATGGTTAAGAAAATAATAGCTCCCTGACCAGCCACCCCAAAATAAACACTACTCCTGGACGCAAGTGTAATACGTGCAGTGCATTTGGAGTGGGGAAATTAAGGCTCGGGTACATTAAATGGATTGATCTTGTTTTTCTGGAACGAGGACTACGGGCAATTCACCTGTCTCCTGTCGGCCGAGGCCTTCGGCGAGCTTTAGGCCTCCTCTCTGTTTCCCCACCAGAGCTGCCTCTGGCAGCTTATCCAGCCAGGCCATTAATGAATTTCGAGCACAGAGGCCATCTATTCTGATCAAGCGGGTGGCTTCTGCCCTCTCCTCCTCCTGCTCCTTTTGTCTGCTGGCTGAACTTTTCACCCAGCCAGTCAGGCAGTCTAATACGCCCCACAATGGAACCTGTCTCTCTGCTCCGTGGCACTGAGGTATGGGCCAGGGCACAAAGCTGCCAGGAATGCGAGGTCAGACAAATAAATCAATCAATATTAGGGAGGGGCTGCACCTGACACCGTCACACACGGGTCGAGGCCAGCGCCTCGGGCCCCGAGATTCCCTCCCAAACCCCGTCCGCCTGTCCCTCGCGCTGCCGAACAATGAGGGGGGGGGGCGTAGCCGATGCGCCTGACATTTACCGCCACGATGGGGATGGCAGCGAGCCCGACACTTTAATAAATGCAACCTTTTTCTGCCGTTTCGCCCGGGTTCGCCGCGCCGCCTCCCGTCGGAGGCCTTCTTACGCATTCTCAGACAGAGCGTGTCTGTGGGAAACACCTTGGGTGTGGAATGTTAATAGCATTAACATCAAGCCCTCCTGCTCTCGCCTTTCAAAGCGCAGACGCTCGTTTTGATTTACGGGCCCGTTTTACTGCGGCAGCAGCAGCAGCCCCCTCTGTGTATGCGTTTCAGATTAACTGCGTCGGCCGGCCAGCCAGCGGGACGGTGGCCCGCACGCACGGTCCCCCACCGCCTGCTTTTGGGGGCCTTGCACAGAGCACCACTTCCCTTAATTTTGGCCGACGGGCATCTGTAAGGTTGCCTTGGTACCTGGCCCCAGCTGAACCCCTGACAAGCAGAGCATGGATGGCTGGGTGGTAATGGTTGCGTGGCACAGCGCCTGCTTGTCTGAAAAGGGGGATGGGGGAGTCAAAGCTGTATGTTTGGGAAGAGGGAGTGCCAGCCGTGCACGACGATCCAGCGCCCCCCCCCCCCCCCCCCCCCCCACCAGCAGCACAGTGCCTGTCCCAGCACTGGCTGCCTCCTGACCCGACTCACCAAGCAACATTTCACACACCGAAACAACATGCCAGTCAGGCTCCGCCGCGGGGGCCTCGCATGGCGAGCGCCATTCAGAGCCCGCGGGCTCGCTGCTAAAAATAAACTAATAATGCCACAAAGGCATCCTCTAAAGCAAACAATGCATTCCGTGTAGCGCCGCGTCTGCGGAGCGAGAGCTCCGATTGACATGGAGGAGGTCATGGAAGCCCTCCTGAGAAGAGAGGGAGCGGACTGAGAGGAAGGGTGCACGCCCCAGGCCTTCTCAGCGACGCACCCCCTCCCCTGTTTGGGACGACAGAGAGCTGGTGGACAATGGGGCGTGCAAGCTCTATCAGGCATCAATCATCCCATCTTATTTTTATTTGTGTAAGCGACGCCCTCACCAAGGGCAACTTACATTGCTCACATTATTCATTTATAGAGCTGGATATGTAGTGATGTCATTCAGGTTAAGCTCCCTGCTCAAAGGTACAGCAGCAGTGCCCCACCCAGGGATTGAACTTAGAGCCTTGGGGTTGCACGCCCAATATGGCTGGATGAGGATGGCGCCTCTGTCTTCCATTATCTTACAGGTTTTAGTCATCAGTTGCAAGATGTCAGCCATAATAAGCCAGAAGAAAAGGAGCATGCTAGCAAAACTCCACCACAGGGCCACCACGCAGGCATGTTACAGTCTAGGCCGAGGGGGGTTCGGGCTCCTGGCAGCGTCCCGTGATGACAGCGCTATGAAGCCACCACGGGCTTGGCATCGCCACGCAGCTCCATGAACCCTCCAGCCCGACCGTCCCAATCGTATGTTCCCAGGCTATTCCCGGGGCGTAAAATCGTTTCAGATTCACGGTGGTAAAGGGATCAGCCAGGGTGACGCTTCAGCGCGCTGTTGTCTCCCTGTCCACAAACGCCACGTTCGATAACACATGCTTAACAACTCTGAGAAAGCCACTTTGGGGGATCGCTGTTTACTCTATGTGCAGAAATATGTGACTCCAGCAATTTTTAACAGACAAACACTATATTCCGTAGCATGTGTCCAGATATTTCACATAAAGCCCTTAACCAAAACTCATGGGCTAAGATTAGTTGTTTCAGCTCACAAGAGTCCTATCTCTATAAATCTACATTCATGTATAAAAAGTAAATAGTAATACTGCTAATGCTAAATGAATATATAGAAATACTTCGGAAAAAACAACCATTAAAACCTCCTTTAAAAGACTGACTTTGTCTTGCACAGCATGCAAAATGCCCCCAAAAGAAAAACTGCACAGAAGCTTAAATTGCACACATAAACAACACTTGGCAGCACAGCAAAGAGCTGTCAATCAAGCCAATGTCACTGTACAGTATCAGTTACCCAACTGTCACTTTTTTCACTTGACTGAGTCCGTGATTCACATTGTACTATTCACTCACATGGTCAAGACTGCATTCTCACAGTCAATCTCCCTGCAGCACACATTTTCCTCTCTGCTCCTCACAAAGGTACAGTGAGAACTGAGAGACTGAGAGAGAGGGGCTGTACTAACATGACCTGGGAGCTAAAGAATGAAATGGGAGAGAAAGAGTGTACTAACATGAACTGGGAGAAAAAAAGGTGTACCTACACCTAAGGGGCAGAAGTGTGGGGTAGTGGTAAGGGTCAGGGCTTGCAACCAAAGGTTCGATTCCCTGCTCGGGCACTGCTGCTGTACCCTTGGGCAAGATACTTAACCCAAAATAGCCTATATCCAGCTGTACAGATGAGCAACATGTAAAGATGTAAACTACGCAAGCTGCTGTGGATAACAGCTGCTAAATGACAACAATGTAATGTAGTGTAACATGAGCTGGTAGGTATAGAATAAACTGAGAGAGAAGGAGTGTACAAACACAAGCTGGGAGGTACAGTGTGGAGCTTAGGACACAGCGGAGAGGGAGAGAATGCTCTCCCCTCTTACTGGCGGTCAAGATTGGACCTGGAGCGAAGGCAGATACTCACATGTGCTGGGAGGCATTGGGGAAGAGCTCGGAGTACTGCGGGGCGGAGTCCTCGGGCCCATGGGGCGCGGCGTGGCTGATCACCATCATCACCGGCCGGTGCGGGTACAACCGCTTGGACATCCGGAAGAAGCTGATGCTGTCGTTGGTGATCAAATCTGTGAAATAATCCTAGATTGAAAAATGAGAATAAAGCGACCCCCTTAATACAAGCAGAAAACTACACGGTGCTTCCTGAAGTGCCCTGGGCTAACCCATCAGGGACCCTCCTCCAACCACAACCTAGCATTCTGGGCGACAAAGGTTTACCAAACATGGAAAGAGCACGTGTGTGCGTGTGAAGTGCCATTTCCTGTGTGGCATGCGATTTTTGTGAGTCTGACGTGTTCAATAGAAAAGGGATTATGAGGTTAGAGCCAGAATTCGATGGTGAGGCGAGGGGAAGGTCACGGCTTTCCCGCTGGCACAGTGTTATGGCAACAGCAGAGGTGTCCCCCCCCGGCAGAGGGAGGGGGAGTGCAGGCTGTCGGGTTGCAACAGACGAGGCCAATCGCAGCTGCGAGGGCCCGGCCCGGCGTGGTCCGAGGTGTAGGGACACCCAGCTGGGGCCCTGCTCACCCACCAACCCCAACCCTCCCTTCCCCAGCTGCTCCAGCACATTAACATGGCCATGAGGTGCTGGTTGGGTTGATTTAGGGCTATTGTTCCAGGGTTTGGCAGCGGACCGAGCCCTCCGGCACTACATTGCTCTTTAAACGTCTCGCTGCCCAAGTGGTGATTTCAGCTCCGTTCCGGATACCAGACTGGGAGCTTGTACATGGGAACTTGAGGCTTACATTTATATGGGTCAGTGTGGCTTATATGTAAAGGACTACTGACATCAATGGTAAATTAGCAATTGAGAAGATAAAGTAAAAACAATATTTGGTTTGGAAAAAAAATATATAAATCTTGTGAATCTACATCTACTTCTTTCTGGCCGTCCAGCTCCTTAAAACCATTCAGAAGTGAGCTGGCCTGAATTTGTCATGGTCAGTACAGTGCTGTGAAAAAGGATGGAATCAAAGCCTCACCTCTATCTGATCTGAATCATTCATGGGAGTGACTGAGTCATAAATAAGGGATGTGCTTGTTTGGAAGAAGTGGGGGCGTGTGAGTCTGTTCGTGCGTATGTCTAATAAAACCAGTAATAAAACAAATAACAGAGAAATGATGAGTCATCAGCAGCCATCCCAGACAGCTGAGAAACTCTTCTTCCACTGAAATACCTACTGCTCCACTTTAAAACCTACTGCCCAGGAGGGAGAAAAGAGCCTCAGACAAGGGGACAGCACTATAATTTAAACATTACATCTAATTGTCTAATGCCCAGTGCTCAAGAATTACAGAACTGTGACTACGTGAAGACGACTCATACCTGTGTCATCAACCTGCACTGACTACAAAAGGAGCTTCTGTGGTTGTATCGCTGACATTTGTATCTCAGATTTGAAAAATACCCCTTACCTCCCTGCAAATAAACAGCCAAACTCAGCTACTTTTCAATTTGCGGGTAACTTTGCACCTTCGTCTCATTCAACAAGCAAGTCATTTCACGTATGAACACCATTCCAAATATTTATTTACCCATCCATCACACCATCACACTGCCCTAGATTAAAAAAGTGGACATATGTCCACATCGATACACCTTTGCTTAAACAGCATGGGCTCGGAGGCCTGGGCTGCCAAACAAGACACTGGCGTCGAACGGTTCTGGGAAAACAGCTTTGGCTTGATGGCCCTTCCAAAACAATGTTGGTACAGGAGCTTGCAAACCAATATTTCTTTACCGCGCATTTATCACCTTGCTCATATCCTGAGTCTGACACAGGGATGGCAAAATGTTTGCTTTGCCAACTATTTGTAATGTGGATCAGTTCCACGGTCTCAAAAAAGAACGCAAGCAACCATTTCCAATGGAAAGTTTGCATGTTAGTTCCTTTTGCCTTCCTTTAGGGAGTGACACAGTAAAACATGGTCAGAGAGGAGACACTGAAGGAGTGCCATTCCTTTCATTCCACAATGGGACCGTGCGAGAGTTAGTTTGGGAGAGATGTCATATCTGTGCATAAACTAAAATCGAAGAGGTGACAAAACTCCTATGCCCCACGCAGAACTCTAAGGACCAACCAGTGGGCACATACCTTGGCATACTCTGCACCGTGCTTCTCCTTGTAGCCGTTCCTGCAGACGGTGTAATTATAGAAGCGGGAATTTTTGATCAGCCCCACCCACTCTCGCCACCCAGGCGGTATGTAGCTGCCGTTGTACTCGTTAAGGTACTTCCCAAAGAAAGCTGCAAAACAAACACACACACAAAAACAAAAAGGCGTAAGACACAGAGACAGACCAAAGTAACCGTTCCTCATCCGCAGTATCCCCAAACTCTGGGATCGTTACAAAAAAAACAAGGCTGAGCCATTCTTGTAATTCTGGTTATTTTTGAAGACACACAGAGATCAGATTGCTAAAGGGTCCCTGGGTTTCTTTGATCAATAACAGCAGACTTCTCCTCTTTTCTCTTAACAGACGATCCTCTGGATGTGGCCTCCTTTGAAAGTACCTGTAAATGTATGTTTACATTCGCGTGTGTTTCTTTTCTCTAAACCACGCTAAACATCTCCCCAGATCCGGGCAAACTGCCAGTCTACCCCAGAGAGCTAATTGTAGACTAACATATCAGCTAGAAACCACAAGCAGCCCTGGAGCCCACAAGCCACTAGTGAAGAGAAAACCCGCACGTCACTCACACAGATATTGCTGATCAGCCGGCCGAAACATGAGGGAGCCCTGCCATATTTGGCTTCTTCGGTCAGGCTGAATGGAGCTTTCCTAAATTTGCATTTAGTTAAATATTATTACATTTTAGCACTTGGCCTTTGTTCAGTGACTTGTTGGTTACAAAGAAGCCCCCTTTAATTTAGTATTTTTGAAAAAATCTACAGATGTAATTAACTTTTTAAATAAAGAATACTGAAGGTTATAATTTCTATTAAATCCTAAAATGAAAAATAGGTTTTACTGCAATATAGAAGATTTGGGGTTTTTTTGCATTGTGACATTGTGGCTTGTCTCCTTTGACTGATTTCTGGGGACACTTTGGCCACAAATCTTAGATTTGATATGGAAACCTTTAGCAGAGTAGAACAAACACCATGTAATCATGATCAGTGTGTACAACAAATAGTCAGTCCCCCCAAGTCCTCATGACTACTGTACATTTCAAAACCGGTTGGTTCTTGTTATGAAAACAGAAATTCACACGAGTTTTTCAGAGGTCATCTGAATGTTGACATGTCCTCAGAGGCGCGTGGGCCTTACCGGTCCGGTAGCCAGTGTTGTTGAGGTAGACGGCAAAGGATCGGGGCTCGTGCTGGGCCTGCCAGGACGGGGAGGAGCAGTTCTCGTTGTTGGTGTACGTATTGTGGTTGTGCACGTATTTCCCCGTCAGCATGGAGGACCGTGACGGGCAGCACATGGGCGTGGTCACGAAGGCATTGGTGAAGGTGGTGCCCCCGTCCTCCATTATCTTGCGGGTCTTGTTCATCACCTGCAATGAGCCTGAGGAACAGAGGAACGACAAGTGAAACTGCGGTACTTTCACAGGGCCCTTGAGCAACTTCAGCTCTCCTGGCACAGGTTTGAAAATCCACCCTACAGACTCGTCCTTTTCACACACAGCCACGCAACATTGTCGCTAACCTTGCCAAAATCTCTTGGTATTTTATGGGTGCCGTCTCTGTGTGGGCACCCGATACTGGCCTTAAGGCTGTGACGAATGCTCAGGAGTATCAGCCGTGTTCGTGAGTCGTGAGAATGGAGCCCTATCTCTATGAACATCAATAAATAATAGGCGCAACCACTCTGGAGAAGAATGTCCTGACAGCTTTTGATATTTTCCTTGATGGTACCGTGTGGCTCCGGCCGAGCGCGGGAGGGAGGGGCTCCTTGGCATTCGCCCTTAAACAGGATTTGAGCATTCTTCAACACTCTGTCGTTTGATTGATGTTAGCTTTTTCATTCATTCCCTAAGATTCCATGCGGTAATCCCCATGATCCATAAATTCCACTGTAAATAAACAAAGCCGCCTTGTGCAAGGATAGTGTTTAACTTGTTGTCTGCAAACTTACGTTAAGGGTGAGTGTTTTCCATTGACGATTCTGTTTCTGGAGCATGGGAATAAATCATATTTATAATCCTGCTGTGTATGTTTTAGATTTCAAGTGATCAAAGCCACAGACACGTACAGTTTGCTCTTGTTGGGTAAATCTGGAGACTTTGGTGAAAAGCAGTAATTCACCACAAGATAAAAGAAAGTGCCATGCTTAATCAAATCTGTATACATTAACTGTGCCCCCCCTAGGCACCTAACAATGAAACCTTGCCATCAGACATGGAAGGGGGCCTTGTTTTCTCAATCACCAAAAGCACTTTAATGATCACTGCAAATCTTTCATCGGGGATGTACTTTCTCCAGAGCCTGATCGCACAGGGCTATTCACACTCTATCTGCCGAGCCCTTATTTACCCTAATTAATCCAATTCAGGCACTCCTTTTTTTCTGACTGTGGCCTTTTAACCTTGTAACGTGGCACGAAAAAAATCAGCCCGCGGCAGAACAACATGTGCGCGTATCGTCGTCGGGACCGGGATTTCTTCTGCGTGCCATTCGAGACTCGGCAATTAATCATCTCAAACCGCACATCATTTTAATAGCAGCGATTACTGAATATGATGCATATGAGTGTGATGTCGACATGCCACAGCTGCGGAAAAAAAGACCAAGTGTGCTCTCTGACAATGCTCCGCAGCTAGCTTGCGGTCGGGTAACTAAAGCCCCGAGCTTGCCAGATATTTGAGGGACGCAGTTCCCTGGTTCAAGAGGATCGAGATGCAAATCGCTGGCGAGCCTTGAATGCGACAGAGGGTGTCAGAGGGTCACCGACTGTGCGTTCAAAGGGAGGAATTTCTTTTTGTGACGGCGGTGGTGTCCCCCAACGCGCTTTCCTCATACTTTTCACAGCACAGCATGCCAGAGCCCCGCTGTGATGAACCCAGGAGGGAAACAGCAGCCAGAGGGGGTCAACGGGGACACAGAAGAAACAGCGGCCTTCAGGCAGCTTAGATGAATGCACTGATATACACAAACAGCACTAACCTACTATCTGTTGGTCACGGCTTAACGAATGGCAATAAAGAGATGAGGAGGGAATTCAGCAGATTAAAAAGGATGAACATCACTCTGTATTAAAACTAAGGATGTGTCTCCCTCCTACACTGACTTACTCCTCTGAACGCAGCACATTCCTGTCAAACGTCTAGCTTTGTGATAGCCTGGAAACCAGGCAACACATTCTTCAGTGTCCCCCCTAAGGTAAAGGCCAAAGAGAGAGAGAGGGTCAGAGGGCAGAAAGAGTGTGTCCCCTCACCTAGCTCCACGTCTTGGTCGTCCGTCATGATGAGGATAATGTTGGGACGGATGTTCCTCCTGTCCCTCTGGACGCGGCCCCTCAGACTCTGCCCCCTTGTGGTGAACCCCATGCAGCCCAGCGGCTCCGCCAGCACCAGAGTCAGAACCGCAAACCAGGCCAGGGGGACCAGCTTCATCGTGGATGAGACGGGACGGGAGGGGGGGGGACCTGGAGGATCACGCAAGGAACCGGAGCTTTCACTCACAGGCCTGTTGGAACAAAAAAAAAGAACACGAAAAAACAGAGCATGAGACAGGATTGCAGACATTTGAAAATCTGTGCGTGTGTGTGTGAGTGTGTGTGTGTGTGTGTGTGTGAATTGGGGGGATAGGGGGCATGCCTGTGTGTGTGAGAGAAACTGTATTGCTTTTGTGTGTGTGTGTGTGTGTATGTGTGTGTGTGTGAATTGGGGGGATAGGGGGCATGTCTGTGTGTGTGAGAGAAACTATTGCTTTTGTGTGTGTGTGTGTGTGTGTGTGTGTGTGTGTGTGTGTGTGTGTGAGTGTGTGCGTCTGTGTGTGTGTGTGACAGAGAGACTTCTTAGAAAGAACACTGCAGAAACAAATGGTCCTCTCAAGGACATGAGGTGAAAAATGACAAAAACCAGAGAAGAGCCAAGTGGACCCAGGGCTCTTGTTCTGAGTGAATTGAAATAAACGACAATTCCAGGTTCCTGTTGAAAGGTTTTTCACCACACACTCACCCTTGACATCATCTGCATCTGTTGTTTAAAGGAAGTTGAATGTCATCCCTAAATATAGCCCTCTTCAGAGGAACCAGAAGACCAAACCTTTGCAAACAATCTATTTAAACCTGTTCTCACTCAGTGAAATCATACCAGATGATCCAGACGTACAGCCATCACTTTATGTCTTCTAACAAACAAACCTTAATACTTTTTGCAGATAATACATATGTACAAATGAAATGTGAAATGCACATAAAGATAGTTGCATGAATCAGAAAATATACTTGAATTCAGGAAATATACAGAAATGTAATCAGAAAATATACAATGAAAAGAAAAATGAAATAAATGAAGAAAATGAAAATGTTAAAGAAAACGCATTTTAATGCAAACTGCTGTGACATCTCACCTTAACAGGAACTTACCAGTGTCATTCTTACCCCAGAGCTTAACTCCACTGCCCTGGGTCTGGCTCCCTCTCTCCTGTCTGTTCACTAAGGCATTTTAAATGCCACACAGGTCTCAGTCCAGTGCACTCACTTCCTGTCAGAGCATGCCCCAGCCTGACTGTCCTCCGTACGTTTGCTGAAAACCCTCTCTGTGAGGAGAGCAGTTCAAGCTCCCCCCAACCCCCCCGTCCCCTTCTTAGCTGAGCTCTGCCCTTGGCCAATCACAGCCGGCTGTCAGCCTGTCACTCGGCTCATGACCCCTGGTGGAAGCACGGCGGGATGTATGGAACTAGCAAGGGGGGGGTGAGGGGGGGGTTCCGCTACATTAACCCCGCGCTGCGCTCGCCAATCACCAATTCGCCCTTTCATCTGAGCCACCTGTGAGGGGTGCAGTTTAAATCCCTACCTCACGAAAGTGAAAAGATCCATCCATTAAAAAAAAAAAAAAGAATCCGCTGTATCATTTGCAATAAACGCACACATGAACAGCTGACAGCCTGATGAGAAACACTGTCTCCAAGACTACCCTCTCTGTCATTGGCGCAGCCAGAAGCCTTCACGGGAGAGCTGCACTGAGAACAGCGTTGTGTCCGTTTCTGTTGTCATTTAACGAGCTCCATCCGAGCTGCGGGCCCGTCGCACCTGGGTCTCGCCCCTCTCCGCTGGGCTCCTCTCCCGCTACGCTACACTCGGGCGAGCATGGCCCTCCCAGCCACGCACACACGGCCCACCACTACCAAAAGGTTAATGACGGCTTAAAACCCCACCGACGGCAGGACAGGGGAAGACTGAAAGAGCCATCTCTCAGCACAGACCCTACACTGACATGCCCAGGTCCGCAGGGCAGCTCGTCAGAGCTGAGCAGATTGGCAGGCCATGCGTATCACAGCTGGGGTCCCGAGATTCAACTAAGACTGGCATCCTTCTTAGACGAGTGACCACAGACACAATAACCACTAACTGAGCATGAGTGGTGAAATGGAAAGAAAAAAAAAAACACAAAAGACCTGCTTATTTACTGCAGATGCCTTAAACTGATGCATTTCTTGCACTAAATGAAACTATGAGCTTGAACTTGCAAAGATTTGAAACATAAACAAATAATTAGGATTTTTTGATCAAGGTATCATGACAGTAGTTATAAGGGCAAACTCCGCTGCTGTCAAAAACCGGAAAATTCTATGTCTTTTGCTCAACATTTCCCCAGCCCCCCCTCTCTCACTCCCTGACGAGATGGTGCTGATGATAAGTGGGTTCTCAGATGGAGGTTTGAGTGCTTTTTTGGACGGGGAATGCTTTGGACAGGCGGGGTCCTGGCCAGCCGGTGCAGTCATCCCGACAGCGCAGTACAAACACTGGCGCTGTTTGAACAAACCCCTACCCTCGCCCCAGCTCACACCCCCAGATGCAGCCGGCCACGGACAGCCAGCGCCTCTTAAAGAACACACACTCGCTCCAAACTGCTACTGCAACTACAAGACCTCACATTACAGGCTAGGAGAACAAGCCACAAAAAAGAGTCTTTCTGATGTTAGTGTACTGGCGGTGCGTTCATTTCAGAGCCTTAACAACTCCTGGCAACGATCCTTCCATGTGACTTTTTGAAGACTGGAATTAAGATGGAAATACAATGTGTTATTGTCTGATCTACTGTTTTTTTTTATTAAATTTTTACCCCATCTCTTTCAAGAAGTCATAGAGTTCTAATACTGTTAGCCTGAACTGAAAAGCCACATTCTCTGAAGTGGTTCACGAGCAACTAAAACAAAGAAAAGCAGGCACCAATACAATACAATTATTATGACCTTTGGCTCAACCTAAATAATACTATGAAGGCTATCGTGTCAACGTCTTTAAAGAACACAACTCCCCCACCCTTTCTTCCATTCATTTTTTAATAGAATTTACCAGAAATGCTGTCTGTCTCATTTTTTTTAACTTAACACAATTTAACTTTTCCATCCTCACTGAAAACAAAACAATTCAGACTAAAAAAAGAATGTAAAACTGAAGAATGACACTGCCTCATGCAGGACTTCTCCATTCAACATGACAAGATTCCAAGCCCTGATACAACCTTTAAAGGCCAGTTGTCCTTGTGTACAGTAGTTTTCACAGCCAATAGGAAAAGAGTGCTACCACACAGGCGAAGTGCAATGCTTTGTTTGAGAAAAGAATGTCATGTTTTCATAGCACACGGCCATGCAGCGTAATTGCATCGTTCCGTTACACGACAAAAAAAAATCCGCCTAGGGAGGCTTGAGCAAACACATCAGGCTGGACGGACACCTGAAGTGAATTTCTCCTCTACAAATGCATGGCTGCTGCAAGAGGAGCCAACAATATCTTCCTCCCCCCAAACAAACAAATGGAAAGAAAGAATATTTCCAACAGATCAGACTCTTAAGAGTAGCTGGAGCTTTGCCTCAGCCCCAGGCTATCAGCCATAAATGAGAGACCCACTCCAAAGCCTGTAATGAATATGACAGTCAGGAATTCTATGGGCCGTGGGGTTCTGAAGGATGGAGGCAAACAGGGTGGTAAACAGAAGACCTCCAACTCACGGGCCACACAGCACACTTTTGGACTGCTGGAGCGCTCCCGTGAGACTCACGTCTGTTTTACTGCAATGTTTTAGCTATTCCATCATAAACACAGGGAAGAGAAATTTCAGGGAAGATACACTTAAACTACATTATGTACAAACCAGACAACAAATCAGTTTGTTGGTCTAAATAAACAGCCATGTATCCAATAAAGCTTAAGCACTCAGATGTTAACAGCTGCCTTGCTGCTTCCTCCAAAACTCCAAAAATAGCAACGAAAATGTCCCTAAAAGCATATATTTTGGACACTTCCTGAGGAAGGTGCTAACAGCACTGTGTGGTGTGCCACAACAGGGGCCACTGCCATGACAGAAACAAGAGCCACAGATACATAATTACTAACTTGAACTTGCAGTTTTGATTGGCTGAAAAACATTGCAGGCCAGATGGCGTCCCTTATACGGAAATGGCTAGCTCATGTTGGAGAATCACAGCTGCTTACACTGCACACAATTACTGGTAATTAATTATATCACATACTGATACTGATTCAATGGTCTCCGATATTGCGGCCCAGTTCTTGACTACGTTGACTTCTAATTAGCAGAATGACCATAGTTACTGTATTCCTTAATAATATTATATTATTAAGAAGGTAACAACACATGACGGACATACATATATTTGTAAAGGAATATGTGAAACCCTTCTACTGTACCATGCAGAACACTACAAACTTCACTGTTTCTTGATCCTCATAGCAATCCAGGGAGTGGAGCGAACAGCCCCGTAAAGTAGCCTTCAGTGTATTAATTATAGTCCTGCGGATAAACAGGAGAAATTGCATTGAGAACGGAATGAGAAGAAAGGTCCTGGAGGTTCAAAGGAGGAAAACAAAAGGCCATTATGGAGACCTTGGTTAAATACACAGAAGCCAAAATGTGCAATTTTCAGATTAATGGAGCTCAGGACAAGGGGACCTTTACAGCGGGTCAAAGAGTTCCTAAGATTTACTTTCATGATGATTATCATTTTTCCCCCTCAAACTGTACAAAAATGCCATCCATCCAGACAAAGGCAGTCCTAAATCTCACAACGGAGCTTTCAGCTGTGTCACCTCAGCGCTACAGTACTGCTGCATATGACTCTGTAACACGGCAACCCACCTCTGCAAGTTGTGCTCCTACAGACACCTGCCACTGCTTGTGGTACAAGCCTCGAGTCATGTACTCTGAATGCACTCTCTGAACCGGGGACGTGCTATGCAGCCACTTGGCCCTGAGGGTGTGACCCCACCCGATCTCACGCTGTCTCATGGAGGGGGATACAAGACAGGTGATGGGGGACGGTCTCAGAAGGCAGGGAAGTAACTGGGGGAGGGGGGGAGGGGAGGAATGCCTTGCTGTTGTAAGTGTCATTTCTTCCCACAATGCACCGCAGTATGTTCGGCCTGCATCATGTTCCCTCTCCATTTGGTCAGCAATGCCTTCATGACATACCAATGAAAACCACTGCAAATGTCATTTCAGAGGGTGCATGAGCTGTTACATTTCTCAGGCCCAATGTTCACACGTTGCCATGAACCACAATGACAATAGGGAACTGTCGCCAGAAAAATGTGTGAACAATGGCATGGATGTGAAATAGGAGCTAACGAAGGAATGCCGCACAATTCAAATTTCCCTTTTGAGCAAACCACCAAAATTCATTATTAACCCTCAGGCCATCCAATGCCGTTTGTCTCGAGATCCTATTTTACCGCACAAGAGGGGCACTTGTCATACAAAAGGAGACTGGTATAATTAAACCAGATGACACGGCCCAAAAGTAAATCGGCCATTCACAAAGGGCCGGTCAGCAGAGACAATGGCCATTTCAAAGCAGCCTAAATCCCTTCTCTCTCTGCTGATTTCATTTCCATGCTGGCCAAGTCATAGGAGCACAATGAACAGGAGGGTTATTAAAGCCTTATGGCATAGTTAGAATTCTGAGTGCCATATATAACATTGCATAGCTTTCTCTAATACAGCATGCAGCTGCAGGGCCTTTAAAAAGAGGGTATTTGGTCTTTACAGTAAAAACTGGGAAGGCTTGTGAAAAAAATACAAGGATTTTTTTAGGAGTACAGGGAACTAAAAAGAGGAAAGAGACCAATATTCATAGTAAAAATAGTGAGAGGTGGGATCAGAGGATATTGGTTTATTTCAGAGAACCAATTCTGCCAACTGCAGCTCTGAACAACACAACATATAAAGCACTCTGCAAAGTGAATGCTGGTGTGCCGGTGGCGTGTGGAGCCAAAGAAGCTTTGGACTCGTCTCAGACGGCTTTCACAGCCTACAGCGTGCTGAGGAATGACTGTGTGAAACCCCGCCGCGGCCAACTCCATATGCCAAGAGTCGTCCACTCCACATTCCCATAATGAGCGCTGCTGGGGGGGTGGGTGTCAGGGGCAGTGAGTTCTGTCTGTCCCCAGCTCTCCCATACCAAACTCACAACTTTATTAACATGCTGAGTGATTCAGCCTCAACACAGATACATACAATATGTGAACAGCAGTATGAAGTAATGACAAAATAAAGGTTTGCACATACACGCGCACACACATGCAAACACATGCAAGACACACCCAATGCACTCTCTCACACACACACATTCGTACACACACAAGCGCACATACACGGACTAACTCAGCGGCAAAGTTGGACTACCCTGAATTCAGCCTTCGTTTTCTTCACAGCCGACTTTTAAACTGAAAATAAACAAAGCTACCAGAGGCATATTTGATTTAATTCCATGGCCGTTGTGCCGGTGTTGATCTGAATTTATATCACCGAACACGATAAACAAATAGCGCGACCACCGATCCCGCTCGCATCTTATCTCTCACAGTGCCGTGGTTTTCCTGTTATTCCACCAGATACAGGGCAGAGCGCTGATTACGTGGTGAAGGGAAAAAAATGTTCCTCACTGAAGTGGTTTCACTGTGTTGTCACTCCTCCAGGCTATTTAACTTAATCTCTGTGGAAATAATTCCAGTTGGCTCCTCAGCCAAATGTATCTTTTCATTGGAAATCACAGATTTCCCTGTTCTCATTGAGTAACACAGATCGGAGGTTATGATAACCAGACACATCCCACATGCCATGTCATAAAGTCAACAACTGAGATAGTCCTTATTATTCCTACCAGGGCCTTTATATCGCTGAAATGTTAATGGACGTATGTTAACTTTTGTGCTTGTGAGTGTGCCTGCTTTGATCTTGAAACCAAAGACCTCCATTAAGGTTTTTTTTTTTAACATAAAAGTAAAGATATTGGTGAAAATAATGGCATTCTGCAGGCTTTCATCACCAGCTACCAAGAAATAACCACCATTTGCCATCATTCCCATCTTCTTTTTTTGGTCCGGTTTAATTAACTGGTAGTGTGTGACGTCAGTTTTTTTAGATTCCGTGACCATATATGGAAGATAAAAACTGTGAAGGTTCAAGAAGCAAACAGAGCAAACATATGAGGAAAATACACACAGCATAAAACATTTAACAGTTTTATCTCTGCTTTTTGGCTTGCTTGTGTGGCACTGGAGAGCTGACTTGTGACATTTAAACAGCAGAACTTTCTCCACAAGTCCATCTGCTTGCCTCCACAAGCTCCATCTGCAACAGCTGAGGAAACCTTCAAATGAGCTCAAAATAGAGGATAACTTTCTTAAAGTGGCATAAGGAGGGTCTGACTCCTGACTACGAAAAGAAACCAGAACATGGGATCACAGACAGGATAAATGTCACCTCTGCCACTGTCACTGCCACTGTTTAATACAGAACTAAAATTCATTCTCATAAAGTTTCGACTTACTGCTAAAATGAACCGGTTTGGTGTCATAATAAAGGTCTAGAAAGGTCAAATGGGGCAATCTTACCATCTGCTCTATTTCAGCAACTTACAGTGATGGAGTACTTGACAACATTACAATGATAAAATGATAAAAATGACAGTGAAAATGTGTGTACATCACAATCACCATGATCTAAACATACTCACTACTTCAGGAAACCTTCTGCAGTATAACACATAACTCAATAGCTGCGCTTGGATCTCGGTTTTACTCGGCTCATTTAAGGAAATAGGATATTCATGTTCAAGAACACCTAGGAAGATGGCAGCCACTCCAAAGGACAATAACCATATTTCAAAACTAAAGAACCGCTGCAGAAAAAGCAGACCTTTGTCTTTTCCTTTTTGCAAAGCTGTAAGTATTTAAATGCTGAAACTGGGGGGTGATGACGGGGGGAGGCAAGCGTTTGATTACAGCAAACTATTTTAATACATCCATGCTGTAATTTAAGAAGAATGGCAATGGCTTTGTGCTAACAATCTGAACCTCCATCGAATTAATCCCAAAGCCTGGAAAATGGAAAGGGACCCCTTTGTAGTCTCCTAACCTGCCAGAACGCGGTCATTAATTATAAATGCATGTAAAATATATAATTAAATTAATCCTGCTCCGGAGACTTCAAAGTTGGATTCTCGGTGCCACCAGGTGGTCCGATGGGAAAGCTGGGGAGATTTTTTGAGAAGGCTAAGAGGGAAATGATTAAAACATACGAGGGGAGGCCGTGGCGGAACGGGATCCTCCGTCGGGTGCAAGCGGGTGAGGTCACCCCGCTAGGGGTGTGCACAGTAGCAGAGCCACAGAGATGAAGGGAGAGGGAGAGAGAGAAAGAGAGGAGGAGAAAGAGAGAGAGAGAAAGAGTGCAGGCTGTACAGGGGTAAAGGTCAGAGAGTGAATCAGAGGAGCGGGGGCCCTCCTAGAGGCCTCGGTCTCAGACAGACCCGCTGTGCCAGCTGCAGTAAGCAGAGGAGTCGCAGGTGGTGCCCGGTTTTAAAAGGCCAGAACACCCGGCACTCCGCGGCGCGTCTGCAGAGAGCCCGCATAGCACAATCAGGCCAATAAACCACCGAGCGACGCTTGTGTGTTAAAACCGGGCTGGAACCCACGCCAATAAACACTTTGATACGCTGGGTAGTCAATACATTCATTTTCTTGCGAGTCAAATACAAGAAAAGCTCTGGATAGTATGATTTGGAAGAACCTCCTCTGAATTCACTTACACATATCACAGGAGCAGCTTACAAGAGCTACCTTTTGAAGTTCAACTTAAGCAGTGACGGTGAGGTTTTGACTGAAGTTTTACGGCATTAGAAACAGCAGCCATGCATTGTGCAGGGCTTGAAGGAGATGGGATCCGTTCCCTTTCAGTGGGACAGCACGGGAAGTCATATATCTGCAAGTCCACCTCCAGCACCATGCCTCCACTCACCATTCATGGGGAGTATTTTCGCATAGAGCGCAAGGCCTTTTCATAAATCCTCTCTCTCCTCCTTGGCCTTGGAGAGAGGAGATGCTTCTCATAAGCCCAAAACCACAAGAGCCCTACAGCGGTGTAACAATGTTAGACTTTAATGCTTGGCTGTCACCCGACTCTCCTTACACTTTCACCCGGTGTAGTGCATCACCACAGTGACAATACAGAGGGACAGCTTTACTCTCTCGGCCATTAGTTCTAATCAGTGTCATACAATGAAATATGGCACAACTGAAGCTATCAGTTGTTCCCTCGGGTTACCTGCCCCTTTCCCAAGATCAATTCCACCACCACAGAGGCAGTAACCGCACCTCGTGGTCTGGGTCAGCTGGGAAGTCTTCCTGTATCTGGAGTTTTAAAGGATTTCTGGAAGGCGGCTTATTTATAGGCACATGGTTAATGAGGGAAGCACAAAAACAGATCAGAAAGAAGGGAGAGGGTGAGAGGAATGCAACGGCAGAACGCCTTTTCAAATATCTGGCCTTTGATCAACACAACACATGACAAAGGACCGCGGACCGGCAATAGTAAAATATTTATGGGTCTATGGAAAAGAAAATCTTGAAAAATTAATTACAGCACCAACAACTGTTTCCTTATTACTGTAATAAATGTGTCATCTATGCGCCTTATTTACGCTAAATGTATAATGACCAGGGTTGGGGAGTAACGAAATACATCTAACGGCGTTAGGTATTTAAAATACAAAATATGAGTAACTGTATTCCGTTACAGTTACCATTTAAATCCATTGATAGGCAACTCTGGGATGCATCTCCCATATGCCCCTCACGGGAATAAAAAAAGAAGAAAAAAGCGCGCAGCCCGCCTGACTCACAAGACAGACTGGAGCGTGAGACAGAAAACAACCAGCGCAACGCCTTTATGTCATGGAAATACCGCGACCATTTTACTTTCAAATTTGGCAAAGGTGGCAACATAACTGTACAATGCAAGCTGTGTTTGCCAACAAAGAAACTGCTATCCGTTTCAAAAGAGTCGACCTCTAACCTGAAGAAGCATCTCTTTTTCATTATTTAAGCTAATATTGATCGCTAGCTAGCTATCTTACATAGTATGGGTGCACTGGATTAGCTATTCAGCTGGCTAGGCTAGTAAGCTCGTAGGTATAGTATTAAAGCTAGCTAGCTAACGAGTAGATACAGTGACAAAACAAGTGAAATTTCACACGTTCAAAACTGCGATTACTCCAAAAAATTTTACACTACGCATATTATACATTAAACTGTTAAGCTACTCCTTTCTCACTCATAATTTATTTAGGGTGGCTTGTGCCTTTTCTAACTCATGTTTTCATGTAATGTACAGTTTTTGAATTACCATTTACAATTCTGAAATGCCCATAGACTTAACATGGGGGTGCCAAAATGTTAGCCACGACAGTGTTAAGCGAACATTCTAAAAATAACCGTTCAGAACCGTCGGATGAATTATACTGGTGCACGTCCTTATAAAACTTTTGTAAAATGCTTTAAATGTTTTTTTTTTTTCCATGTGAAATGTTATCATAATTAAAAAAAATATAGACTATTTTATGTATTGCAGTAAAAAAATCACTCAAGTTTAGCTATTTAGATTTTGACATCACTTGGACATAGTTCGTGAGAATTACCCAACCAGTATATGCCACATTCACACCTTTACTTACATACTTTTAAAAATTAAAAGCACAGTGTTCAGAAAGTAATCCAAAGTATTTAGATTACATTACTTACTTTGAGCAATCTAACAGAATACGTTACAAATTACATTTTAGGGCAAGTATTCTGTAATCTGTAGTGGAATACATATTAAAAGTAACCCTCCCAACCCTGATAATGACTAAATGTTGCTCTGTCTGATGCCAAGGTAGAGCTTGGACTACCTACTAAAATTGCAACATAAATCAATGAGTCCGACTTGGAATCCTTTTGTTCAAAAAATAACCCCCAGTCCTGTTTCTGTAGGATATCACAGAAACCATGTACAGGCAAGGAAGTTCTTGCATCAGATGGATTCCCAGATTTGTTCTTGGTTGCCAGTCCTGAATCCCACATTGTGGCATATATGGAGATTGGCTGAACTTTTAAAATCAACAAAATTTTCACTGGCTTAACTTTACAAAGGCATCCACTTGTTAATTAGGTACGATTGTACATACTCACACGGGATGGCTGAAAATGTTAGGACTTCCCCTAAATCCCGAGAAGAATAAAGTTTCAAGATTCCTGAAAATCAGAATCTGGTCATCTGAAATCCATTTCAAATTTAACTAACTTTTATAAACAAACTTGTGACATTTCTGGTGAACAAATGTTCCTGCATTGACATACTAAAGTTGTAAATGACACAAATCCCATTTTATTGCAATTTTATTGAGCGAGTTTGAATGTGTCTCTGTCAACAGTGTTGTAATGTATTACCACAATCACTGTGTGTTGCTGTTTTTATTTCTGAATCTCACACCACTCTCTGGTAAATGAGATGTTCTGTCTCAAGAGGTTCATCCTGTTGAAATATTTCAAAACAAAACAAAATAAACAACAAGTGAATATTTGGAAAAGAATGGCAGACTACCACACACCACTTTCAGCACCCTCTTATATTGTCCAATAAAACAGTTCTGATCACATCTTTCCCGTGATTCTCTTTGTTCAACATCCAAACTCCAACAGTCACATTTCCAAGGGAGAGTATGCATGCGTGTTTTTTGTCTTCATTCTACCACGAGTGAAATATTTCCAATGATACATTACAACAGCGCCACACAAAAAGGAGAAAATATTCAAATAGCTTCAATGAGTTTCCACTGAGGTAATTGTTCAGAATAAATAAAATTGCCCTCTTTTCCATGAAATCAGCAGCCCAGTCCCACATTGAAGAGAGTCAGGAGCCAAGAGCGTTTCTGTTAACGCTCTGCGTTTTAGCCCCCCTCGGTAATCTCCACATTCTCTTTCGGCAGCGGGCTGAGAAGTGCGAGACAGAGGCGAGTCTTAAGACATAAATCCCTTTTTTATGTACATCAGCTTTCTTTAAGAGAAAAGACATGTTGCTGGGCTTAGGTGGAACCGACGGTGAGTCAGAGCCGTGCCTGCAACAGGAACACGAGGGCTTTTCCCCTCTTTGAACCCGGGCCGCTCGCTGACACAGGCAAGCGAGAAGGGTCTGCTGAAACAGTTTAAAGATTTAATGACCCATGTGGATTCAGAAATGATTAATGCCTGCTCTCGGAGGGCCGCTTGTCCACTAGATTTGCTCGGAGGGGAGGACAGGTTTTGACACGACAGCAATTTGTAAGTGCGCACAGTTGAATGTAATGCACAGTGGCTACACCGAATTAGTCCTAAAGTAACCCAATTAGAAAACTAAAAGAATGTGACAACGTGTTCAGCCCAGTGCCACATTAATGTCCGTAAGCGTGTCAGTCCCCGAATTTGGAAGCACTAAGCTAATGATTACTTGAAAAAGTGTAACACTGCACCAAATTGTGTTTTTTTTTTTTTTTTTTTACATTTTTTTTCCACCTAATCTTTGCAAGACCAAGCCAGACACAATTCAAATAACGTCCAACAGTTTGGGGCACCTCACTTGCTTTCACTTCAGCAGTTCAATTCAATTAAGAGCTGAAGTCTGGTGATTACATCAATTAACAGCATACACATAAAGGTATTACCATGCACCAATGCATACAATCTAAAATGGGACCGATGCAGAGCTGACAGAGCTGACAGAGTCAAAGTTGACAGGCCTTATATAGACAGTAAAAACAGCACTCTTCAGCTGCCCCCTCTGCAGCCAGCTGCTCTCTCGCCTCAGTAATGGACAGGGCCTAACTGGATTGAGCCCTGACCTGAAATGTAAATAACAGCTGGATTTACTGTAGAACAAAACCACAGCTGGTGCTGGAACATCTGGGCTGACAGACAGAAGTGGGATTGAGGCTTTTTATTTCGCCCTTGTCGGGTTCTCTCTGCTGCACTTCCAGAGCACAAAGCCATTTTCACACAGACATAACAAATTAAGTCGCTGGATGGAAAATGAAACCCAATCTCTCTGCAGTTTTTTTCTTAATCAAGAATCAATCATTTAAAACCATGCCTACACGGGATCTTCAAGGTCGTAATTTACCACATGGATTATGAAGCCAGTATTTATTCCTTTCTCTTGGCACGTCAGAAACGCTAATGCTGGCGGCAAAAATCGTGAGCTAAAATTAGTCAAATTGACAACATTTAAAAGTTTTAGTGAAATGAAGAACCTACTTATTTAAAGGCATAGTTTCAAACTAACGTTAATTAAAGGGGTAAAGAGAGAGAGCCTGATTGCAGGTAACATTCAAGTATTTATGTACTGAAACAACATTGGCCCCTGAACTGTTTTCTCCTACCTAATTAACACAAGTCTGGTAATTATGCTCACAGCTCATGAGTATATAGACAGAGGGTAATGTTTAGACATCCCATGGGGACTGCGAAGGTACACATTTCAAAATCATGTGTCCCCCCCCAAAACATTTTGGAACCAAATTCCAGACAGGAGCTGAGTAGTTAATGGCTCTGTCACTGACAGTTTGCAAGGGTATTTCTGGCACGGTCTGAAACAATACCCTCACAGAATGCGAAACGTGTGCAGACATATTCCTGGGAAACTGTAGACACACACACAGATAGCGTAAAAAAAGCCATCGGTGACCCTGCCTGTCATAAACAAGCTTTTCCATTACTAAGATGTTTAACACACGATACCGCTCGTAAAATGTGTTGCCAGTTGGTATGTGCCGCTCCAGTCTCCGTCGGCATCACAACAAAACCTGTCATTTGTATTCAGAGACGACCTCACTCGCACACACACCGCCTCCGGCAGCACCTGTGTGGCTTTCAGAGGTGTGGGATCACGTCATTTGTAATTCAATTAAGTCTACCTTTTAATGGTGACTGTGTTTCACCACCTCCTTAAATGAACTGTATTTAAAGGTTACGCCTCCTTGCGAGAAATATGTCTTTTTAAGTGGAGAATGTGCAACATTCCCAGTGCTCACACAGCAAACACATTCCCAATGCATGCACAAACATGGACGATAATTCATCTCTTTCTGCCCCAAAGACAAAATCAGTCTCATCATACAGATATGAAGTGAAACAAATCTCCACCCTAGGCTTTTATTCCACTTGATCTGCCCACACAACTGAAATCGAATCAGACGATTCCATAGGACTCAGGGCAGAACAATGACCTGAAAGTGTACAGCTACAGAGAGCAGAGAGCTAGCTGTTGTTTTCACCCAACACAGTTCAGTTCACGACTCACAAATGACCCATTCATAAATCCACTGCCGAAGCCATTGATGAAATGCTTTAAAGACCCCTCCATGAATCTAGATGGCACTCATTCTTCAGATTCAGCCCGTGACAAGTGATGGAACCACATGACCGTCTGCGTGATTTATGTTTTTTTATAATGGTCAGGGGTCCGTCAGTAAAAGGCAACAAATCACTGAATTTGGAAAGGGCATTTCTCCTGGGATCTGAATCTCCACTCTTGACAAAAAAAACAACAATAAAAAACACATAATTGCTAGGCAAGTTTTCACATTGGGCCAAAGTGTAAACCGCAGCGGAGGTCAGCAGTGGGACTGTGAATCTCTATGGCAGACAAAGCCTATGAGGAGAGAGACACAGAGAGAGAGCGGAGGCCACACTCGGTCACCCGCCCACGGGCCAAACACCACTGTCAGCTGCTCGCTGCGTTTTCCTGCGGCCTGGGGTAAAAAAGAGGAGAGCTGCCGAAACCGACGCATGCTGCTTTTTATTAAGCAAGCCGCCGGGTGACCTGAGTGCGTGCCGGTTCCTCGAGATGCTTCTCCATTATCTCCATTATATAGGGGGGCGGCGGATGAAAGGGCTGGCCCCCCAGCGGCTCTGCGCTTTAAACCAAATCTGCCTCAGATGCATTCTGACGGGAGTTTAATTGTACGTGATACAGGCGGGCCTTTCTCTTTCACATCTAAAACAGATTGCTTCTCCCCGGGGAGCGGATTATTGCACAAGAGAGTTGACAAGGCAGGGACAGTGAGGCTCTGAGGGGGGAGCAGGGGGGGTGGGGGGACGGGGGGACAGGACACGGCATGACGGTAGGCAGCCCTCTGACCCCCATTCAGCGACCACAACAAGGCGGCCTCCGCCCGGAGACCTGCCTCCCCTCTCCCCAGCTCACCCCGCTCTTCGCTCCTTCTGCCCGCAGACACCGCCCACTGCAGTGTGTCACAGTGGGAGGAGCCACAGATGCCCTTCTGCTTCAGGGCTCTTCTTGGCTCTCTGCAAAGCTCATGACAGATGTTCCCCCAACTCAAAAAAAAAAAAGTTTCGATAGCCAGAAGTACCAAAAAGATAATTAGGTGCCATTCCTCTTTTCACTGGCCGCTGCGTTATGAATGAAAAGGTTGATGACACGAGATGGTTTGCACGGGAAAAACTGGAGCTGCAAATTTTGAGTTGCGTTTCAAGCGGGTACAAGCCTTGCAATGATCTGCATGACTGAGGTTTATATGTTCACCCATGATGAAGTGTGATACTTCTGAGCTTGCTGCACGCATTCTCACGAAGAACCAATTTAGTAGCAGCTGACAGGATTGAACAGCAATTTCACACAAGGACTTGATCTAATGTTTGTCGGTGATGACCTCAGATGCACTGGTGTGTGACTGGACAAACACTGGGGGGTGCTATTGTGACCTTGAGAAATTAAAACAAAAAAAATAATAAAAAGGTAATGGGTGAATACCCCCTTCTGCAGTAACTGTGTAGGTATTACAGCAAAAGAATCCCTCCAACCCCCCAAAAAAACACGCCCTCAAATCCCCCCCACAATTTCTGTTGCACATTATACCTGCTTTATAATGCAACGTTAGAACCAACAATACTAAAAACATCTGATCTTTCACTGATCCTTTTTAATTACATATACATGAAATCACATTTCTGGGATGTCTATTTATCACACTGTCAAACAAAGTGCCTTTCACTGAATTCCCTTGTAAACGTGACTCTCTCCAGCACTTCAAAAGCCTGGGTACTGGGTCTTTAGAGGGACACTGTTACAAAGATGAAGATTCATAGCAATGTGAGCACCGTCTACAGACGAATCATTCTTAAACTTACACAAAGGGGAGAGAGATAAGAGCAGCCACCATGCGGGACAGAGAAACCATCAGTGGCACCTCTGTGTGGGAGTGATACAAACTAGGCTGGTAGGTTACCAAAACAAATCTGAGGGAAATCAATAAACCCTCCTGGCCTTTCAAACAATGCACGTCAATGTTTTGCCCAATTCACTGCCAAACGCCTGACACTTAAGAAACTGATTTGTCTGACACTGCAGAGGCAGTAACACTGTGCCGGGCTGAAAGCATTGGGGGGGGGGGGGGGGGGGGGTTTCTATAAACATCCGTGAATGGTTACCTCCAACCTTTCTCAGTGAAAAGCTCCAGGAATACGGTTAAACACTGCTTCCCAATCCCCGTAGCAAGAAACCTGTTTTTCATTTAAGTTCATAAATGAATGCAAATGGCAAGGGCAGAACACACGTTCTAAAACTTCCATGTGGACAATGTTTGCCAGCAAACAGAAAACACTCACAGCATGCGTATTCATGTGCATGCAGGTTATTAATTCATCCTTGTTCCATGCTCTTGACAGTTTAACACACTCACAAACACACACACACACACACACACACACACACACACACACACACACACAC
This sequence comes from Megalops cyprinoides, assembly GCF_013368585.1. NCBI lineage: Eukaryota > Metazoa > Chordata > Actinopteri > Elopiformes > Megalopidae > Megalops > Megalops cyprinoides. The sequence continues at coordinate 17,177,969 of NC_050584.1, forward strand.
ACACACTCGTAAATGTATTCTTGAGGACATGCAACCGGAGACAGATCCATTGTGAACACAAATGCTGCTTAGGCGGCAACAGCAAACACACACATGCACATGAATGTATTTGTGAGGACGCGCAAACCGGAGACAGGTTCGAGGTGAACTCAGACTTGCACTTCAGACCCGTCTAATGCATGTATTAACAGCTAAAACCCCGCGCGCTCTCCCAGAGGGTTAGCGATGCAAACGCGCTGCCGTTCTCAGCGGCTGGATCTCCGCACCGGCTCCCCGGTCTGCGCTGTGTTCCTTCTGCATGAATAATACTTCCTCTTTATTATTACAAGTTCCAGCGCTGGCTCGCACTCTTGCAGCGCAGCTAGTCTCAAGTTAAAAAATCTAATGATGACAAAACAGCTACTGGAATAATATTTGCTTTGGCAGGGCCTGCCTGGAATTTCAACTTATTTGTAGCAGCTGCTGCTATTGTTTACATACAGCGATGCAAAACGGGTGTAAGGTCCCGTTCCCGCGAATGCGCCTGGCGACCGCTGCAGGACTTGCCCTCGATGCACTCTGTGCAGGATTGCGCACGGTGTGGGAACGCGAGCGAAAATCCGAAGCCCTTCTTTCACATTTCGCGCTAACAGTGCCTGGTGCAACCAATTCCAAACTGCAGCCAACTTCTGGCTGGAAGCGGCACCTTGGCATAAGCTTGCCATTTAGAAAAAAGTAGGTCATGAACGGTGCTCTTGCCGAGGTACCGGTTCAGTAACTGGGCATGGAAGGGACCCTGCGCATAAGCTAGTCCAAATCATTTTAAGCTACTGAGGAAAGTCGGCAAAAAATGATTTCCTTGCAATGTGAAACCAAGGGCATCTAAAACAAAACAAACTGAAAAACTTCTATAAGTTACAAAATTTGAGAGTGGTCTCACATGAATGGGAAACTCAAGAAGCTTGCAGAAATGAGCATTTGGGACATCAGAGCTCACAGAGCTGTGCGCTTCAGATGCCAACAGTTCGCCACCACATGTGTTCCCTATAAATACAGAGAGGAAAACTCTGCTGGACGAAAGCCGCGCTGATGCATGCTGCAGTCTGATGCTGCTAGATGTCAAACGGTCAAGACTGCGTAGGTATACATCAAACATCAGTTTTAAAATAAAACGTTAGGGAGCTGTGATATATAATCAGTTTCATGCTTGTATCACAGATGTAGCACATGTGCAACGAGAAAACCCTGTGACTGTTAATCAGAAGTGACTGCTATCAATGATAGACCTAAGGCACCTTCCCAACCATGAGAATACACTGGTAGCCCAAGATAAGTTCCCAACTGCTGATGAAGCTGGATTTCACAATGAACAATGAACTAAAACTAAAACAAGCACTTTCCTCAGGACACGAGTTTGTAAGTGATTATCCTCCACCAAAAATCTGTTACAGTACTGTTAAAGTATTAACTATATCATGGTCTTTCACCGAGATTACAAATCACATTGTCCTTTCTCTTCCCCAATAAATCTAAAACACATCATATATCCCTATGCACAATGGGTATTTGGATATGTTATTCCCCCCACATACTTTTGGAGCTGTGTTACATTAACACAGCATAGACAGACGAAGCAGGTTAATAGATTTCAACACAGTTTGCACGATTCTGGCTTTACAGAACTCCTTTTTTTTCCTTGGCACAATCTTATTTACTTTACCCCTACAGCTGTACAATCTACTTTGCAAACACCTCACAGAGTATACATTGCTTTGAGAGGTGTATAAATAATATACATCATATTCCCACTCCATTGGCAAGTCTCACTGCTCACTTCAGTGGAGTTAAATAGTTGAACTGAGACATAAATTCTGACTTCCCCAAGGGTACATTGCAGCTTTGACAGTTTATCCGGAAGATGTTCTTCAACAGCACATTTATTTAGTATGGAGACACATTAAGCCAAGAGTGGTAACTTAGAAATAGAAAAGATTGATGCATTTACATGACCAAAATGCTTCACTGAATTCCATACATTTTGCTGCCAACCAGCATACATGTTATTATCCTGTGCTACAAATTACTAATAAGAGAGAGTGCTGATTGCATTAAACACCAGCACTGTTGGTAATTTCTTACTACAGACACATGGCAAATATTTAGAGTACATTGAAAAAAAAAACATGTAAGACATAATTATTCTACAAACATTGAAACAGTCACTTCTGACGACATAAAACAATCTTTCATCCACTTGTGTTTAGACACAGTTGGTGTTTTCTGCAATCCGGACTAGTTTGGTTTGATTTTTCCTACAAATTACAAAAAAATTTTAACAAGTAGTTGCATGTGTGGAAGAGAGCACCATATGTGTGGAATGTGCACACTCTAATCCCCAAAGTCCCAAGAATTTAAAAACCAAAATAAATCCAGTCACTCAGGAGAGCAACGTTATGAAGCTACACAAATGAGTTTGTGTTTGTGGAAGTGGCATCAGGTCTGTATTGCGCAGGAATCCTGTATCTTCAACAAAGCTGTCCCAGTGGTTGCTGAGCACTGGTTTTACAACAGTGTGAACTGAGGCATTTATCTCCACTAAGTTAAATAATCAGCTTTTCATGATAACTTTTGAATGTGGATGCATGCAATGCTACTGCTCAAAGGTTTGGGGAAAAAAAAACAAACTGAGAAACTGGGAAAGGAAAAAAAAGTTTTACACTACCTGAAATCAGGGAGAGAACTCCTCTGGTAGAAGAAAAGGATTCCTCCTTGTTTCCTCACTTCTTCCTCTCATAAAGGTTGGTTCTTGAGGACCACACAGCTCCTGGAAGACAACCTTCCTTCTCTAATCCTTTCTCCAATGTGATGACACACACTAACCCCAACCATCTGTTGAAACACGTCCTCAAGCACTCAGCACAGTGGTGTGTCAAGACTAACTACCCAATCCAATCACAGAGACTGCTGGGTGGCTCTTCAGAGGCAGGAGGCAGGGACAAGGACACAGGGAAACACTAGCAGACGTTTGAAAACTCCGGGCACGGTAACCTGAGATTCAGAGAAAGAGAGAGAGAGAGAGAGAGGAAGAGAGGGGAGAGATACGGGGAGGGAGGGAGAGAGACAGAGAGAGGAGGGAGGGAGTGAGGGGAAAAGGGAGGGAGAGAGAGAGAGAGAGAAATAATTCCTAAAAAAAAGAAGAAAGGGAGGAGGTGCCGGGGGAGAGTGGAGAGGGAGTGGATTATGCCTGCTGACCAGCTATGTTACTCCTCACAACACCCTAAGATCCCAAAAGCACCCGAGGACGCACGCTGAGAGAAGCACACAAGCCGAAGGGTAGCCTCGTGTTTCCCCTTATGCCTTGTGCTGGGAGCCGGGGAGGGGGGGGGGGCTGCCCAATCCCCACCTCTCGCACTGCTGAAAGAGTAACAATTCAGCAAAGTATGTGGCAGAGCCATTTGAATGAATCTCCTAAAACAAAGCGCTGGCTCTACAGCGGGCTGCCGTTTGCACTAAACTGTCACATCTGCAGCTGGGTCAGCACCAGCTACACAGCCCACACCTCCCTGTGATAAATCTCCTCACTCCCTCTGCGGCATTCCTCCCTTCCAAATCCATCGCCTTAAGTTAAAAAAGGGGGAAGACGGCAGGGAAAAACTGGTTTGGGCTACGGGGCAATGAATTGGAGCGAGGGACCGCAGGGACATCTAACTAGCAGCATTTGTGAGCATAAATACACATGACGTGAACTTGTGTGACATTACATTTGTGTGTTCGGACTTCAACAGTGCCAAATTTCTCAAAAAATGCTTGAAATCTCTGGAATGGTTTCACCAAGAGGATCGTTTACGTGTTACCCACACCTCGTGTCCCTTTTTATCTTTACTTCATTCTAATAGAAAATTACTCATTGATCATGTGAGTCACAACTTCTGACACTTACAATACACTTACCAAATGACAATAAAGAACACATAAACTACTCACTGTCTTTAACCGTTTCTGCGTTTGCATTGACTGCCTGGAGAATTGAAATTCAACAACTTTCAAACGCAGTGGTGACTGGCAATCGAGCTTCAAAGCCAAGCCTTGGCTTAATACACATTCCAAACAACCTGCGATAGCTAACAAGACCACAGTTAGTTAATCAGCAGCGTGGAAATGAAAACAAAGACAGCTAAGGGCCCTATTTGCATTCCCTTACCACATTTCACACCTGAGTATTCAGTATCTGTTTCGCCCGGGACACGCAGGCCACGCCCACGCACTCGCAAAGCCAAATCATCTGAATGTGCTCAGTCCAAACAAACAAACAGAGTGTGCTTTCATCAGTGGGAGACGCCTTCACAGGAAACGCGACACCCTGCAAAGCAAGCAGTTTATTTGAATTTATAGATCAATCGCTGCGTTTCATGTCTCCCGCTTACCTTAACTTTCTCATTGATGAAACTGGGTCAAATCAGGAACTCTGATTTGAGCCACCAGATGGCAAAATGCGCCTTAACAACAAATAAAACTTCAACAGAGACGAGACCTGGCTTACTATCACAGGCCTACCAGACCTTATACAATAAAGAAGAAGTGGTGGAGGTTCAAACCCATACACAGATTACTTTAGCTTCCCCCCCCCCCCAATTCCCCCAAATAATCAAACACAGTCTTTAGTTTTGAAATATCTTAAAAGAAAGAACACACACACATCAAAACCTCCAAAATACCACATTCGTCACAGTTTTCCCGTCAATTTGTCGATGGGATCAGCTTTCCAACAAGAGCATTCGACTTAAAGCCACCAACTGAAAATAGATGCTTCCAAATTCTCATTAGCCCTCTGCATTATTTTCATTGTTGTTCAGTCTCCAAGGACATTCGACTAAATAAAACAAACCTGCTCTTATTAAAGATATATGAAACTGTAAAACAAGCCTGCTTTCTTTGACGGTACGTGAACCTATTCCAAGGTTGATGTGTAAAAAAGGGCAAAAGGACAGGGTTACAGGGGACACAGAACTCAAATTAAATTGACTGGATTCACAAAGATGTACCCCACCCCCTCCTCGTCAGACATCCACCCATACCTCCGGCCCCCACCTCCCAACCCCCCAACCCCTCTCCCATGGCCGAGAATTCTAAAGACCTTTCAGCCAGGCCAAGGGTTAACAATGCTTCCTGCTCTTTAGTGGATTAAGACGCCTGCTACGAGCACACCAGCTTCACATTTACTGCATCTAGCAATACATTTATACATTGAAAGCTTAAAAATCTTGCAGGTAAAGGCATTTTTTTTAAATTAAATAGTTTCATACTGTTGGTTTCACACTATATTTTTTCCATTTACTAAAAAAGTAAAAATGCTAATTTAATTCCTAATTCATACAAAATTGGTTCTGAAAAAAATACTTTTATACAAACTTCATTGATTTAAAAGTGGAGGCTCTTATGCCCTACAGCTGAGATGGTTTAATATGCAATAATTTATCCATGTGTAGAATCAGAGCCTAAAAACTTTTTAAAAGCACAAACATCACAGCCACCTACACAGAATAGATTTCAGTATACAACCAGAAACATAACAGTTTCTTCACAGTAGCGACATATGATTTTTTTCTCATTCAATCCGGTAGAGTAAAAATACTTGAGCTATACATGAACTCAACCTAATGTCACACACACCAGGCTGTCCAGCTGTCCCCGCTGTGGGGAACTAAATGGAGAGCAGAGAACTTCACCTGTTCACCTCATACCCTTTCTTAGAAGGAAGCCCCTGTTGCTCCGCGGAAAGGCCTTTTCACTCACTAACCCAATGGATCCTGCAGGTGCAGCCAGCACTGTGTGTGTGTGTCTATGCATGTGTGTGTATGTGTCTGTGTGTTCAACTGTTCAAGAGGTGGGGGGGGGTTCACTTAACTATCAAAATACCCAAACCATTACTTCCCTCCTCCTGCTACAGGAGCAATAGACGAGAATTGTAAACACTGATATAGCAAGCTATGACTGGTAATTCATACAGTGGTATAGTCTCAAAGGTAATCAAAATGCTATTGGTGTCAGAGTATGATGTGTGAAAGATAGGCAGCAGAGCACGAGGCAGCTCATCTCTGGAGCTCAGGACAGGGATGCATCCTGTTAGCTGGGGCGCTAAATGAAACAAACAGTGGTATCTCCATAGACAGCTACATCTATATTTATCCTCTCCAGGCGCTGGTGCCATTTCCCAGGACCCACGCCCCTGGGGGTCGGGACGGCGACTTTTCAAGTTCATGCCAGGCAGGCGCAGCTGACAGAGCCGGTGAGCTGGGGGTGGTCACGACAGCAGAGCCGCTGTGCGTGTGCTGTATGTGACACTGCATGACACTGTGGGGGCAGAGAAGCCCCCCCCCCCCCCCCCCCCCCCCCACATGTCATGCCCCCGCCCTCTCCGACAGCTGAACACGCAGCGCACATGGGGGGGAGAGAGCAGCCCGTGCCGCCCAGGTTGCCACACTGCTCGCTGTGACCGCACGTACATGTAGCAGCGTGCATCTTCAATGGTCCAACATCTCACATTTAAATTATGCTGCGTAAAAACATCATTCAAACTGCATGCTTTCTTGAAATCAAAAGATTACACCATTGAAATTCATGCCCTGTGAATTTTCCTTTCCATGTTAATGCTTAAACAAGAGCACAGACAAATCCAGCCATGGGCTTTTGTCCGACTTGTGTGGCACACTCATTGGCCACAATCTTGTAGCACCAGTGGCAGTTCAAAAATGAGCAATTTTGGATGAGATATTTGTGATGCGGTCAAATTTCATCCAATCAGAGAGCGTTTAGACTAAATCCAGAATGATTAGAAAAGAACAGCAAATTCCAAGCAGCATTCTCTTGGTTTTAAAGCACACACCAAAATAATAAATAATAAGTATGATTTCCAGAGAAAGAACAATAATTGAAGCCAGCAGTTTCTTTTTGCATTTTAAAATATAGTCACTTGAATCCTATTTTATTCCCTCTGTTGGGGCATTGAACCACCCTTTGCTCTCCATAGGACATCACAGTTGATGTGGTCTGATTTGCAGCAAAAGCTATTTTTTGTTTTGGTTCCGCCACACAAACTCCAAATTACATCAGATGTTTTAACCGAAGTCAGTTCGATCTGGCGTGGTCGGAATCATGGAATGTTTCCTCAGTTACATCTTGATACAATTTCCCCCCACAGCTCATCAATTTTGCTTCTTTGTCCAAAGAATTTATGGTAGCTCCCCTAGGAGCACGATGTCACTCCTCTAATTCTCACATCACAAGTGCAAACGTTTATCCAGTTTAGGCTAAACCGATCTTACCAGCGCCAGATACGTATGTGAGAGAGAGAGACAGAGGAGAAAAGACTGAAACAGGACTAACAATACTAATAAATTCCATCAGTTTTTATTGTAAAACCTTGCCCTCTTCACTTCTTTACAAAAATTGTACACATATTAACAAAGGTTGGGTCAGAGGATTGAATGAATCTAACCTTAACTGGCAGTGTAACATAAGTGGTAAAGAGCATGGCTTGTAACAGAACGGTTGCTGGTTTGATTCCCGCGTGGGACACTGCTGCTGGGCAACAGTGGGCAAATTACTTAACCGAGAATTGCTTCAGTAAAATATCTGGCTGTATAAATGGGCAGCATGTAAAAATTGTAACCTATGTAAGTCGCTCTGGATAATAGCATCTGCTAAATGGCAGTAATGTATCCATCTATCTGGGTGAAAACCTAATTTTTGTGTAATTGCTCTGAATTAATGTTCCTGTCTAATTTCAACCTGTTGCTACATGAAGATGCAAATCTAATTAAGTAACTGCATCTAAAACTAGTATATGCATCAAAATGATCATACAGACCAAAACAACGAGACACATTCATTCAGATTCTATCACTTCTCTAAAAATCACTATGAAAAACTTGTGTAAGAGTAACTTGCTCTATAACTGTTAAATCATGTTAGATCAATGACTTACACCTGCATATTTTACTGAGTGTAAATCACAAGCAGTGATCTTTTTGGCTGAAAACTCTGACCTTCAATGTTAAGTAAATTGCCAATTTTGGTAAATGCAATATTTTTATTTCTTGAAAAAACATTTTACCGTTTCATTTCATGAGTAATCCCGTACAGCGTAATGGGACACACATGTAGAGCACAGACTGCAAGGTTTCCACTCCGCCGGGAGTGCTGCGAGCGCGTATTTGTCAAGTACTCTCACGAATAAACGTGTCGATAAACACATCCAGATTTTTCAAACAACAACAGTTCTCCACAACCGTTCACGCCACAGTAAGCAGGCAAAGCATCTGCCAGCAGTGATCAATGAGCGATACGCGATTGGCTTATTGACGAGGCCTCTGTACTTTGTGCTCGTTTCGGCAGCCCCCACGCCCGTGGAGTGTGAAACAGAGTTCAGGAGATATCTCCACTGTATCTGCCACTATTCCACTATCTACGTGCTTATCGGAACTGTCATCTGCGCTTTCATATGGAATTGCCATCAGAGCCAATTAGGCCAGGGTACCATGGAAGCAGGTACCTTTCTACTGACATAACCTGTTACAGAAACTTTAAACACAAGGGGATGAAGAGAAAGTCAAATCTGACATAATTTTTTTTTCTTTTTTGGAGTTCATATTTTTAAACCTTTACATTCTGCAAGTGTGCAGATTATGGGAATATTGTGAAAACTATTGACATTGTTATAACAACTCAGCTAATAGTGTTACAGTCATTATCAGATCAAATGTCAGTTCACTTAGCATGTAACGCATTACAACATCACAACAAAGTCAATAGCAAATGTCTAGTCATTTGTAATAACTCGGGCATGCATCTAGCTCTTGACAAGAACCCGATAAGGAGCAACCTCATAAAAAGCCATTGAGGGTGCATTGTTCTAAACACAGAGCCCAGCAGTACCTCTGAAATGATGTTGTGCGGTGGAGACGGTTGTCGATTGGGGCAGATACCCTTGTTTTGGTTCAGAAGCACAGATGAAGTGCATTCCTCAGCGGTCAGGTGACCCGCCAGCCCGAAGCCCTCGGCAGTGGTGGCGGCGGTCTACTCCCCACCTACGGGAAGGTGAGGATTCCAAAGAGGTGTGCTGAGAGGCTTTGGCACATTCGCGTCTCCTGACTCGCGCTGCTTCAAAAAGACTTTCTGTTTGCAAAAGGCTGTAAGCATCGGACATGGCATGACATCATGCAAAAATTATTAGCGAGTGGAGCCCTGCCCAAGAATAAAGAATAAGGATATGTTAATTCTGTTCAAACAGCAGATGGAGAGCAGCCTCAGGCAACAGTTGACACCCGAACCAAGTGAAGGGGGCCAGCGCTTTGAGTGAAGTGAGTCCTCAGAGAGGACGCGTCGAACCCGAGGTTTTCAGGAATGCAACACCACAGCACAGAGTAATTAGTAAATTAGAATCCACCCAAACATTGAAATTAAAGCAAAACCCTCAGTCTGCAAATAGTTCCATTTGGCACCACAGTCCCAACATTTTAAACACAATTATAGGCATTTTACACTTGAATGCAAACTTGTGGCATTTCCCAAGGAAAATAACAGTAAGAATGGAGTAAGAAGGGCATCCTGAAAAAGATTTTAGGGTGTATATGCCAAGAACATGTGTACAATACCGCATAATATTAGTGAGATAGCACTGTACACTGTATGTACAGAGAAAGACTTGAGACATCAACAGGGAAAAGTTCAAAGTTTAGATCTGTTCTTCATACAGCCCAGCCTCCCTTCCACAATCTCTGGTTCTTTTCAAAAGCCTCAATTAAAATCAGAGTGAGAGAGAAAGCCCAATGCACTAAAAGCCAAGATGACTCATACCTTGAGACTGGGGGGAAAAAAAACGGAACACTTCCGCCGTCTGTCTAGCTGCCTTTGTCCATAATCATACATACTTATCAATTTAGCATGTCGTTAACGTATTCAGAGCTGGTGGCCCGTACTTCCCACTTATTGTAATAACTTTCCTTCCTGCCATCTTGCATAGCACCAGACTGCGTGACCTCTGCCCTTCAATTCTACCGCAGCATGCGCGCAAGCCAAAGAAAAGTAATGTAGCAGAGGAAACGGCAATATTCAGACAGTGCAATCCCACAGGTCATTATATCTCTCTCTCTCTCTCTCTATCTATGTGTGCACCCCATCATATGGGGCATCTTGTCATGGGGGAGGGGGTCTAGAGTGACCCCCTCCTCTCCCAAATAAAAATCTATCAAAAAAGCTGATACTGAGTGGTTGCGCTTTCCTAACCCGTGTTTGTCTCAAATGTAGGGATGATGCAAGTAACTGGAAAGATCTCTAGGTGGATATGTTCATCCACTGAAAATCACACATATTAGAAATATTAATACTGGATGATTACCTGCTGTGGACGACAAAGCCATACATTTTTTAAAAACAAGTGGGGAGTGGTGGAGAAAAAAGCCTTGACAATACTCATCTTATATTATATTGCAACTGCAAATGGGCGATAAACTACTTTACTGCCCTCTGTTTTATTGGAGTGCTGCGTCTACGTTGCTTTTGTTAAGAAGTTTTTTTTTTTTTTTGGTGCCGTTTGTCTTCAGGGAAAAATTCAAAAAGTCTTTTCCAAAATGACCAAATATTCTCTGGGTGATCATGAATTTTACAAAAGGAAAATTTGGAAACATTTGCTTTAGCTTTTATACAGTAATTGCTTTAAACCTTTACCACAGTGACAGTGGCCTGTCTTAGCTTGGTCATCTATCTCGTGCTTCTCTTAAAGGCTGTAAAATGCCGCAGGTATTTTTCTGTCTATTCTACCTTTTGTTTGGTCCCTTTCACTGTGATCCGCCACAGCCCTGAGGCTGAGGGAACACTGGTCACCTGGTCACCCCACCCACTCCTCCCCAAAGGACATTTCCCTCGAGCCACCGGAGAGCCATGGCAGTTTAACTCCCTTTAATCCCCCGGACAGAGGAGGAAGGGCCAGACAATGGCCTTTTCCAATCCCAGCCTTGATACCAGTCTATCCAAAAGCTGGGGAAGCATTTTATTTTGGAACGCTTTCAGAGTCTGCGTCTACCCCTACCGCGCGGTGCTTTTGATATGGCCAGGAGACAAGGGCGTGGAGCTCCGTGGGTGGTGTGGCTGATTTTAATATTAATCCTTTCCCTCTCTCACTCCTCAGTGGAACCCAGATCCATGTCTTCATAAGTCTGGGGGCTTTGTACTTGAACGGACAGGGAAACCCCTAAATGTTTGCAAAAAATGTTTGCATGAATCTGTATCAATCAAAGAGAACAAGACCAACTGGCAAGAGAAATAATATACTATAATGGTGGCTAGTTATTTAATATCCTGTGGCTCATGTATTGGCTAGCTAGCAAGATAGCTAACAAGCAATCTGAATAAAAATAAAATAAACTAGCTAGCTAGTGATGTAGCTAGCTAGAAAGGTACCTAGCTAACGAGTGAGCTACCAAGCCCACTGGCTGAAAGTTACTTGGCTGGCTTGTGAATTTTTTTAACGCTGAGATGGCAGGATGCAGCTAGCTACTTACCTTTTAATCTTGCTACCTACCAGTTTACATACAAGGTGATATTGTCATTAAATGAGACAATGATAAAAATTCGTTTTACATTTTTTATGTTAATTACTTTTAATGGCCTACACACGGCACATTACTACATTATCATTATTATTACTCAATAATACTATTTCATGCACAACCAAGATGGCAGCCACTTAATTCCTACCAAGAGTAGAAGACAACTTACAATTGGCTACAATGAACTCACATAACTACTGGCCATAAATGAGCAACCTAATGGTGAGAAGCATAAATCTGGGAACTGGAGCATTTTTAATGATGTAATGCATCAGGAAAACTGAGGTATAGAGGAGGATGAAGAATATAAGTAAAAATCAGAAATGGTCAGGTTGGGCTGTCTGTTGTGTGATCTTATGAAATTAAATAAAAATTCTGTCTGTTTAAATGAGAATAGATGGTACAGAATTTTTTATAATGAGTCAGACCTCTGACCTTGTGGTTATTTCTGTAGGAACTCTCACTGCTGTGTAAATATGGTGTAAGAGACCAACCCATAACCTGGTGGATGTCATAACGGCCCTCCTGGTAGGTGGACAAGGATACACAGACAGTGAACAAATCTATAAATAGCAGTCATTTTACTAAAACAGTCGATTGAGGCCAAGTTATGCGTATGCATGTGTGTTTATTTCCACGCCGTGGCCATTTAAACAGTGCCTTACTACAAGCTGAAAGAGAGGCACCATTGTGACCTGGGCGACAGCTGAGGCTTCTCCGGGCCCTGCAGGCCTTTGTACTTCACCCTTCAGGAATAATGCTCCGTGTCCGGAAATTTCTTTTAATCCTCTCAGTCGCAGAGGTGAAAAGCAGGGACAAGAGGGAGAACGGAAAATCCGTACGCGAGGAGGCCTATCTCCAGTACAACATCCCAAATGCCTGGTTGAATATAATCCCTAAAAGCATGCCGCCGCTGGGCTGTTGAGAGAGAGAATTAGGATTTGTGTGGGGTAGGTAGTTCATTTGATAATCCCTGAGGCCTAAATTGCACCGGGGGGGGGGTTTAGCGATAAGGACAGGAAGTGCACGGCCTGCTCAATGTAAATGCGGTATTGAAAGGTAGAGATAATATACAGATGACGAAAAATCTGGATACAGCTAGCTGGATTAAAATTTTGGGGGAGAAAAAAAAAAAGTTTATACAAATGTCTGTCTAAGATGCAGCTGTCTGAACACAGTGGTGACGCACAACAACTGATAACCATCGCCTGGCTCATGTAACAGCAAAACACAGCAACAAAGCAAAATGCCTCTAAGACCAGACAGTATCTTTTTCACAGCGAGATATGCTGGTCTGTGTAAGATGTTCAAGACAAAGGAAGATACAAAGGAACATGGAAAGTTATGACAGAGGGTGCGTGGATAATGCACACACTGGTTAATTAGATTAAAACCGCTCCTTAACAGTTAGAGATTAGAAACTCGGTGCTGGCAGTGGCCTTTTAACTGGGTGCTTTTTGGTTCCTGTACAGAGGGAACAGCATGCTTTAATCCGGTTCTGGATTTCACTGCTTCTCAAAAGGAAATAATTACTATGCAGCACACCACTAAACAACAACTGCACAAGCAGTTTGGATTTATCACCCAGGTTATTTATAGCGTTTATTACGGTGCCCCTCCGGTGAGCGTGAGAGGCCATTTGTATGAAAATAGGTGCGGGAGCCGTCCACCCCACTCCGGTCCTCTCGGGTGCAGTCACACCTGGTGGTTTATGAAGCGAGCAGTTGAAAGAGGACATTATGGCCGGGACACAATAGCCCGCGTCTGCACCCCAGCCACCGAGAGGCCTGCTGAAAGGCAGCAGCTGCCGTCCTGAGAATGGCCGCCTTTAAGCGCCTGCCTCTGAAGGCCTCTGAAGGCAAGGTTGCGGCCCCTTTGTGTAGGACAAGGCCATGTCCTTGCACATGTATTTTCCGCAAAAACTGAAATTGAAAATAAAAAAAAAACACATTTTAATTATGTAGTGGCACACGGCGTCTGAGAATATATTATCTTATGAGGTTTGTGTGGCCAATATTTTGTTGAAATCATAGAAAATGTCTTTAACTATGAAACACCTCTACCACAGTGCTAAAAAGAAAGAAAATCACTTTAGGATTTTTACTTGCACATGCATTATTGGATAAAAGACTGCAGAAGGACTGAGTGCAGCAAATGCATGCATTTTCTGATGTCCGGTACCACTTTCCTTCGCCCTCGGGGTTAACATTCAAGTTACCCCAGGTCAAGTTACAAAGTCAACTCAAATTACTACCAAGCAAATATGCCAACTTTGACTCTTCAGTCCTCCCAGTCTCACTCATCAGTCAAATATTTTCTTAGCTTGAGCAAACAGACATAAGATGGTCAGTGTTAAAATACTCCTTAAATACAAAGTTTAGATTTTACAATCAGTGCGGCATTCTGCATATGAAATGATAAGGCATGTAATGGAACGCAGAGATATGTTGGATTTACCACAACATATAATCTTTCGATTATTTTAGTGTGTGCACATTGCAAAGTGAGTGGAAACAGTTGAACTATTACGGTCAAACATGACACTGGGCATTGCAAGAGGGGTGTGTAAACAGTGTCGTTGGAACAGTGCTACACTGTCACCTGCACCTGAGAGGAGAGAAATATCTCCACTCTGTCTTAAAGGCTCTGCATGGCCAAGAGAGATTAAAATCAGCTCTAGTTCAAACCAGCAGATTCAGGTCTTCCTCAAAGTAATACTCCTTCTACTCTAAAAAGCAAATTCGCAAAAGTGTCGCGTTTTGCGGTGTCTGGGGAAAAAAGAACTCAATTCCACCGTAGTCAGCGCTGCCTTTAACACGTCGTCTTCTGCTGTTACACAGCAGTTTCCCCTCTACACAACTGCCTTTCACAATTTCTGTTTTGTCACTCAGAAATTCCTTGTCAGCTGGGTTAGGACTCTGTTCAGCAGCCTTTCAGACCAAATCAAACACCTATCCAAAACAGTTGCATGAAAAAATGAATTATTGCAGGGGAACTTTGCATTGGGAGAAGCGTTATCCAACCTTTATATTTATCTCGAGATGAAAAATTTGTGAACACCATGGCCAAAGTGAAGTAAGTTACTGACTGCTGCTGCCAAACCCCTACAGTGGAAAGATTTAATCCAGCAGTGAGTGCCACGTAAGGTTTAAACGTGTCTAGACTCCCCTTTCCATTCCCTAAAGGTGCGACTTTCTCCACCTGCAGCCATTTAAGAAGTCAGTTCTGAGGAAACTCTCCCAGCCTTTAAGACCAACTGCCAAAATGACATGACATCCAGTGTCAATATGATTTCATTCAACTAATGGAGTACACACAGCAAGATATCCTCTGCCTTATCCCCCCTGAAAACTTGTGCTGTGGCACAAGGGAAGGGACAAAGTTATTACCCAGGGGTAAAACAGAAACTTAGCAAAGACAAAGGTGGGCAGTGTACTGGGTTAGTCCCCAATATAGTGGGCTATATCAATTTACTCTGGGAGTGTAACTCTAGAGTATTGTGATGTTTAAACAGCTCTGTATACAATAGCAACCTGGGCAACACTCAACGGTATTAAAAAATTTCAAAATAATTACTCGCCAATCCCAATCAAATAAAAGCAATAAACTTTTCTGACAAAGAGCTTAGTTTGTTATTATGTCAGAAATCAAATGGTAATGAAGAGATTAAAGGTAAGGAAAATGTTTGTTATTGCGCAAAGTGCTCACGTTTCCTATAACCATGTTGTTTCTAAAGATTTAGAGGACCTCTCTTTTGGCTCCTTCAAAGCTATTTTATTAAGGAATGCAAATTGCTCTGATACTGAGTACAGCGGACATCTTTGAAGAAGCTGACAGATCACACACTGTAGGGCTTTTAACAGGTGCAAATTCCAGTAATATTTCTGTGTTGGGAAGGATTGTACTTTTAGCTATGTGGTCCAGTAGTGCTCTGCATATGATGGTTATGACAGATATTTCAAAGGCCTACCTACTTACAGCTGTAAAAGCATTTTTGTGCTTAAAACCGGAACTACGTCAATCTCAGTTCTCTCTAATTTACCATTTTTCTTCAAGACAAAGTGTATTTCAATAGGAATACAACATGATACATGGAATTACAACATTGAAAAGCATCATAGAGGCCATCTCATATGTCAATGCACACATAAACTAAATGGTGAAATACCAGTGATGACAGATGAAATGGTTAGTGATATAATCTCCTTGCCAGACCCATAAAGAGGCCAGTGTGTGGGGACCTGGGAGCTTCATTGACCAGGACCTCTTCCCTCAACTCAGGCAGCTCGCAAAACACAGAGCCCCACCCATTGAAATGACACGGTTGTACAGGCGCACCCTCTGTTCTTTCAGGAAACGGACTGCGTTAGCATCACTTGTGTTGCTACAGGCCTAAAGCCAACCAAGAGCTCACACACCTGATACAACACTCCTTTATTAATTCTACCTTTCAGGACCAAACAACTTGGTTCACACTTCACCAAACACCATGACACATTAATACTACAAAAGGGTTTACAAAAGAGACATCTTTAATGAGAGTATGAGTAAGAATGAGTAAGTCTCCATGTATAACTGTAACTGGAGCCAGTGGGCTCATAGCATAGAACATGATAAAATAGTGAAATATAAAAAGCCATTTTCTAGATTAACACATGAAAAACAGGTTTTTAATTTTTATTTTTAATTTGAAAAACAGGTTGAAATGAAGAGAAAATGAGTCACTTTTTCCACCTAATCTTTACCGTTCTTTACCATTCACTCATTCAATACTATTCAGTCTTTACCGTTCACACAATTACAATATCTGATGTTGTGTACAATGACAACCTTGGATTTTATTTAGATGCCTTTAAAACAACTTCCATTTTAAGATACTGCAGTGAGTACACTGAGATGATGCTCTGCTTAAAAACAAACTACACTTCGAAATCAGCACAATAAGCAATTTCCTTCACAACTGCACAGCTACAAGAGACAGATGAAGCATCCAATGACAATCTATGACCCAAACTGTGAAATGGCAAAGCGTGTCGCCCAGAGGCAACCTCTCCTCTGTACTCTAGCGAGAGCCAAGCTTGACAGAGCCACTAATAATCCAATTAAGCAGATAATTTCCTCCGCCACACATTCTTTAAACAAATGGCAGGAAAAAAGCTAGCAATCGCAGAAAAAGAAAAGGGGAGCAAGGAAAAGAGGAAGAGAAAAAAAAAAAACCTCTGCGTGTACCTTTCAGCTGCAGCAGTGAATAAAACGCAAACACGGCTTTAAAGACAAGCTTCAGATCTTAGCAAACATGGCTGGGCCCCTTCGCTCCACTTTGTAACTATCCTGGCTGGCTGGAAACTCTCTCCCTTGTCAAGCACCAATCTTTTGTAGTGCTCCCCTGACACACAGCCAACCTTCTGTCTCAGAATGTGCTTGCATATGCATGAAGTGAGGTGGCCATCCCTCTCCTCCCTCTGTTTTACCTCGTCACTGAGTTACACTCTGCAGCTAAGCTTTGCTCCTTTTTAAGTCAGATAATTAGCAGTCATTGTTCCTGGGATGAGACTGAAAGGGAGAGCGCTGACTGCTTGCACACTAGATCATGTCGGCAATCCTACACTGCCAGCGAATCAATCTCCCCGCGCTGGAATTGTGGCAGAATTCGGAGGGAGGGGCACAGGAACAGGGGGAATAGAGGACTGTTGTTTTACAGCCCCGGTTTAAAAGACATCTTGATCCCGGTCTTTTTTTTTTTTTTAATCAAAATGACAGACAGATAATCTGTTTTCACTTCCTCCCTCCCCACACCGGCCCTGTCCCATCGCGCATCCACCATAACATTTATCAGTCTCCTGAAATACTTTCGTTCCAGGTGATAACTCATCACCGATGCTGGGCAGAGATTAGCATCCAGCAAGTCGGGACATGGTGCCTGGGCAGGAGTGCTGCCGGAGAACAGCTTTGAGACTAGCGTCTGTCTAGAGGATGGCACAGAGGGTTAAAGATGTAATCTGCCCGTTTGCACAGAAACGACAGAAATCCCTTTACTCAGTGGGCTCTGCATTCATAAAGGCTACAGCGGAAAGGAATAACAAACAGAGGAATTCCGACTATCCACCCAGTTACCTCCTTATCTCATTTCTTGAGATAGCCAATCATGAAAAGGTAGCTGCACGAAGCATGGGGGGGGGATGCCATCATCCTCTGAAAATGCACTTTAATGGCAATTATATAGTTTAGAGGGGAGGGCCAGATTTTGAGCTCTGTCTGTTTCCAATAGGAAAATAAAAGCATTTTCTTATCAGTTCAGCACCTGGTAAAGAGTAAAGCCTTTGTTCCCAGGAGCCCTTGTCTAATTCCCCAGAGCTCCAGCGAGGCCGAAAGGCAGTGAAAAGCCCCACTGTTAGCCGCGTAGATGTGCCCATTGACTGCCCTCAATTGACTGAAACTCCATCTGATAAGGCTCTGCAGCGCATGCCGTACCACTGAAGAGGAGCACGGGCACGCTCTCACTACCCACTGGCAGCGGGACACTCCCAGTATTGATCGTCCACTTTATATCCCTCGTTTCTCCTGCCCCCTCTTCCCCCTCCCAACGTGGGACAGCCCCAGGACAATGAGACGAGGTCAGGTAATTACAGGCTGAAAGCCTGGCCCAGACTCTTAACCATTTATGGAGCTCTCCTGCCTTATGTAACCAGGATCATAGTTTAAACAGGAATAATATAATCCAGTGAGTTTTTTGGGGGCCTTTCATATCCTAAAATAAAGCACACAATATTTTCTTGTACTTAATTTCCTGTTACCATGCTGGAACAGATGGCTCTGCTATCCCATCCACATCCGTGACATATTGAATGAATACTTTCATAAAGGAACTAGTCCTCAGGAAGCACACTACCCATAAGCTTCTGATGCGTTTCACATATACGCCCATTTCCATTATCATATTTTAATAAATCACTGACAGCAGGGCACATTCTTAGCATTTTAAACAGGCAGAAGTGAGCCACAGTTTCAAAGCTTATATTAAACCAGACCAAAACATTCACTTTCGATTAACTGAATAACTTTTACACACAAAAATACATATCGCATGAAAGAAATTAGTTTTAAACATAAAAACATGCCAAGTTTGTCTAAACTTTCATTTTGGTTAGAATGGGTGGTTGAACAGTACAGACAAACTCAATTACGATGTACCTTGCTGTTGTATATCTTGTGTGCCCAAACACACGCTATTGCCTGAGTTTATGATGAAGTTTCAGTGCATTACTCAACAACAGGAACTCCCAAAACTCAAATGCTCAAATGAACCAACTCCCAGTCATGCAGTGTGTAGTGACAGGGATACAGGAACACATGTTTATGTTATAATCATTGCTGATTTTTGCCTCTCCAGCACCTGACAAGATAATTTTACCCCTCGACACTGACAGTATAATATTTCCAACCCTTACCGATGTAATGTGCAGGCATGCTTAGGGTATTCACTGCCTTCGTATCAATTAATACATACAGAAGCATTTCCAAAAACAGACAATACAGGCTTACTACTGTAAGCATTTGATCTTTCTGAAAATGATTGTGTGAATTCTTTAAAATGCAGTCATCTATCAGTTCTGGATGCTACAATAAGCTAAATAATGTCCTTGATGTTGCAGATGTATTACTGGGACCAAAGCCCTAACACAAGGTATAACACGCTGATCGGCCACACACATTCATTCTTGGTACAATGAAAGCTGAGTCACAACTGCTTTAATCCCACATTTTAAGGTGATGAAAATGGCAGAGGGATCCTTGGCATCTACAATTACAAGGGGTGAAACATGTAACTGTGTGAAATAAATAAATAAAAGGGTGGTGATTCATGATTCATGGAGCTAGTTCCCCAGTTCAGACAAGCCCCTCACCCAAGACTGGTTGATACTTCAATGTAACACAGCAATCACACTAGCATTAGAGCAGAACAAGATAGGGTTTCTGTCTGATGTATACTTCAACACAACACATACATCAACATTTCTACACTGGGGACACTTGGGAGAAGCAATCAAACTAATATGTCTCTGGTATTCTTTACTTGAATTGTCTTAAAATTGGCTTCTTTCCAGAAATCACTTTTAGCAAGAGTTTCCCAAGGTCTGGTTTGACAATAAAGATTTCATTACAACTGTAGTCACAAACATTGCAAAATAAAGTATGCTATACTGCAATGGAATAGTTTCCGGCAGGATATTTGTGAGGCTTTTGAAAACCCACATACTTAAAGAACAGAAGTCATTTTACTAGATTTTTTCTTCTTGTCACTGTTTTTTATTGCCATTCTTTTTTACAACTTATTTTTCACCAGCTGGATTAGTAGCAGATTTCACTGAAGGCAATACAAACCAATGAAATATCCCAATGCAGATTCAAAACATTTACAAGACATGAAATGAGGACAACTGAAGAAAGATTCACTGCAGAGGCTCCATCTTCTCAACACCTCTAGCAGAATACTGACTAGGCCAACTATACCATAGAACAGCAAATGGGGCTGTGTTCCTAATTCAGTCTCAGTCTCCCAGAGACCAAGCTGATCATATTTTCAGTGTCTTGTTTTACAAACACTGTAAGTGATGTGTTTATTTTTTCAGAAAGGGCAGACAGACCCTGCATATACTTGCCGGAGAGCAAACGGAAGCGGACTTTTGACATACTCTCCCTCTCTCAGTGCCACAGCACGAGGCCAAATCTCAGTTGCGCTTGCTTTTATTCTTGAATCAGCAAGTGTGTCGAGTGCACCTTGAATCATCGAGAAAGGCTAGAATAAATGGGATTGCGCGTTGTTACAACAGGCGGTGGAAGGAGGTCGGACTGGCAGGTCTGTGCTGTGTATATCGTTCCCTAATGCGATACGTTTTGCCAGGGTTTTTTTTTTTTTCTCCAAAGCGTCCGTGTAATCCGCACTGCTGTGTGGGTCTCTCAGGACACGCCTGGTGCAAAGCCTTTCCGGCTGAGTGGCCCTGAATCCCGCGCACTGCATTAACTAGGTATTCCTTGCAGAGGCTGGCATAATCAAGCTTCAATGGCGCACTTTCTGGGTACTGCTTTTAGAAAGAATGACACGGCAACAGAAAAAAGAAACGGCCTTTCTCCAGACTTACCCGCGACCACCCATACCTCTGAACTCTTGTCTCCAAAAAGAAGCAACACCCACTATGGCAGTCCCTGTAGGTAACAGGTCCAGCTGGTCTTCCAGGCCAAAAAGGACCAAGATATCCTGACATGACCAGACATGAATCAGAATGCTTGTTCTTCTTTCTATCATCAGTAACACAATCTGTACATCAAATCAGACATTTTTATCTTTTCCTTTTTCAACACAGACAATCTGGCCTTGTAGGGAGTCTGTTATTGTTGGAAGAAGATGGCCCCCAGGCATATGATACCCCTGCCACTGAATAAATTTATTTGGCAACATTAATATATGAGAAACTGCAAAGAATATCACAATAAAGCACTGACACATTGTGGTCGTCTATATACTTGATCTTCAGTTCAAAACCATCATGACCGACCGCTTAACCACAGACAACCCATTGAACCAGCTGTGTGGCATTAGCATGGTTACCAGGCCTTTTTTCCCAATTAATTGTGGTCCATCTACACACACGCAGCATTTTCTTCAATTCTGAAGTGGCGTTGTGAGTCCAAAGGACTGTGTGATCTACGCAAACTCATGTCAAAAGAATGGAAATCTTGAAAAGAAACAGACTCCCGTTACATTTTACTGACAAGGCCAATATACTTTATAATTAGACAAATTTACAGATTTTCTTACATTTCAATGAGGGGAAACGTGCATGTGAGTTAGAATGTGAGGCGCTTTGTAAAATGTAGAGGCCATTATAGAGGACCAAGTGCAACCAGTGTTTGTGTGCCTAGTGCTATGGCACTCCAATTATTTTCAGTTTAGGTCTGACAGGGTATCTACATGTAAATCCAACACAGAGTTATGTTTTTCTTCCACTCAGTGACCTTCCTGACACCACACACCACCGCAAATGTGGGAAGTGCCAATGACCTTTGACCTGCTTTTAACAGACAGAAAGGCAGAGACACTAGGGAAGCCTTATCCTTCAACCATTTAAACTCACTTCAGTCCTTCACAAAAAACACCTCTTCAGTTCAAATGAAGTCAGGACAAATACTTCAGTCAATAAATAAACTAAACAGACTTTTTCTTTTTGTAGTTGAAGTCACATTTATGTTAACATGACATATGTTAACATGAACAAATGGTACCAATTCTAAATATCAATGTCCTTGTTGCAACGTCAACCACACTAATGTTTCATGGATAAGTCTAATAGTTTGTCAACAACAGTCAATTGAACAGACAGATAGAGAATTTGTACATAAAAGTCAAACTTGCATCATAAACATTACAGACAATAACCATGGCAAAAATGGGCGAAAATTCCTGAGCAATGATGAAACCCCCGATGCCGTCTCCACAGGAGGTGCAATTCAAAGGAGCTCTCAGTAAAAGGAGGAAGTTGACTTATGAAACCTCAAAACCAAACGGATTTTGATACAGCGCCATCGCTCCATATTCAAATGTCCAGGGAAGCAGTTCCTCCTCTTCCACAGTAATCTCTGGAGTTGATTCTTCAGACTAAATGGCTTCCCCCACGCTTTGTGTTTGGTTCCTCTTGCCTGACGTTGTGTAATATATTAAAATGTATGAGCCCTCGTCCTCTCTGTTCAAAGGGAGCTCAGCTATATTTTTACAGAGCGTAATTACACACGCGGTGGAGGGTGGACCCCCCTCAAAGAGAACGCCATTGTTTATCACTGGGAAAGCAAAATAACGGACTTGGCAGTGTTTAGGCAGAGTACTGCACTGCTGACCCAAAAGTGGGCATTAACAAGTATTAGCAGCAGGGTAGCTTACAGAAACATGACTCCGGGCCCGTTTTGGCCGGGGTCACTGCTGGCAACAGCTTAAGCGTCTCTGAATGGGAGGAATGGTGGACAGGGGGCAGAAAAAGAAAACACCTTTTTCACATTGTGTTTGACTCAGTTCTCGAAAGCCCTTTTCAGATAGATGTTTGAGCAAAGGCAGTCGCAAATATCTCAGGAGAATCTCTCCACGCCAAATGCCAGAACAAATGAGGGACAAAGAAGCTTTTCAACAAAACCAAGAATTGCTCTCTCTCTCTCTCTCTCTCTCTCTCTCTCCCTCTCCCTCTTTCTCTCTCTCTCCACTCAGCATTTGAAAGTGCTGGACCCCAGTAGCACTTAAAGGTCAAGGCAGTGGTTAAATACATCTGCAAACGTGCTGAGTTTTAACGAATGACTGAATGCATATGCAAGGTCTGAGGAACTACTTTCAGACTATAATTTTGCCTCTTCTATGCATTACATGGCTAAATAATTTGTGGTTCTCGCATCAGGATTTAATGGGGTCATATGTTGATAACAATCCTTTGCAATCCAAACGAAAGAGTGCCACTTTATTTTGTACACCCGCCTACCTTAAGTCCCAACCATGAGAATATCCCTTGCGCTGTTGTTTAAACTACGAAAAATAGGTCTTCTTTAATGATATGGCAAGGAATCCTAATTTTTAAAAACATGATGTGCAGCTCCAGAGAATTCTCAGACCTCATCAGCAGTGAGGTAAGTCTACAAAGATATCAACACATACCAATCATTATTTGCAAGCTTGTTCCGGCCAGTCTTTGTCTAGAAGGAGGAAATCAGATATTAGGTTGACAGAGACCCAATTCTATGTGAAAATAACCTCAGGGACAAAACTACAAGGCAGGTGTACAGCCCTGGCTAAGATCAAGCACGGGAAGAAATGACTGGAATATCAATCATACACATTCTTCCTATGTGATTACAATATCAATCGCATCCATTCTTAGTGTGCCGTTTAGAATATCAACCATATTCATTCTTAGCATGTGACTACAATATCAATCATACGCATTCATACTATATGACTACAATATCAATCATACGCATTCCCACAATATGACTAGAATCTTAATCGATTATATTCTTACCATGTGACCAGAACTTCACCCACATGCACTGTTGTTGTGCGAAAGGTAGCAGTAACACATTTCACCATGGCTGTTTGCATTAGATTTACAAAAAATATCATACACCTTTTCCCAGGCTCAGGGGAACCATATTTTTTCTGAGTAAAAATGCAGGTACTACTGTCGACCCACACCTCACATTAATTGGTGAACATGTGTGACTCTCATAAAGAGTTTCATAGCGGGTCTGCTTCTAAATTGGCATTAAATTCTATGCAAACCCACATTCAAGTATGTAGCCTCAGGCGACTGGGCAGAAAACTCCTGGCCTTTCATGGCCCATAGACTTGATGTCAGGTAGTGCGAATGCAGAAAAAAGTCTGTGGCCCATTTCTCACATTAATCTGTCAACGTCACAAACAGCTGGGAGCTCAGGTTAAGGGCACTGAGAAGAATAGTTCTTTTATAGGAAAGCCTCGGTGAAACTTGATCAATACCAAGGAGCATAAACAAAAGGCAAACATGGCCATAGTAATCTATATAGTTAAGAGTGCTAACACAGTTAATATTTACTAAGTCTAAGTGTTTTAGAACAGATGTATTAGCAGATGAAGATGTACTGGTATTAGAAGATGTCTTTGAAAAGACTGTGTAATATTTTATTTGGCACTCAATGACTCTGTGGTTGTATATCCCCAAATCATATTATGAAAGGCAGATGTAAGCTATATGGAGTTCATACCCACACACATACACCATTTTCATATTTTGTATGGAACTACAGTGAATCCATCTAATCCATCTAAATGAGAAAATGATGGAGGTTGAAGGACGCAGCACTCGCTATGGGGGAAAAAAAAGAATAGTTAACTAAAAACATAATAATTTGGCTGTGTTGGCAGGCCTCATTGGATAGATGTAAAAGGTCACTGAAACTGGGAAAAGGAATCTATTTTCTACCTGAGACCTATGCAAAAGAAAGACATGTGACCGCACAAAGGTGGTGCATCAGTACATGTAACTAACAATTTAGTGTTATACAGAGCAAATATTACATAAGCATCCTAGTATATAATGAATGCTGGAAACTAAAATAAAAAACTAAAGCACTACATTACTTTTCTCAACAGCATACATACATACATGCATACATTATGGATAACATGCACAATATATTTACACACTTGAAAGATATATGTACCATAAATAAGTAAATAGAACTGGTATTTAGAATAGACCAGCTTGAGTTGTGGCACTTAAATGAATAAAGGGTAGAAGTGTTTTATCAGGAGACAGGAGAAACTCTCCAGGGTTTACATCTCAATGGAATGTTTATTCTGAACTTCAAGAATGAATTTCTGACACAAGCCTCGCTTGTTGAAAGTTCTGATAAGAAAAGCTATTAAACGCAGTGCATCGCAGCCATTATTGGATATGTGCACACATACGTCAGTGTCCTTACGTTAAGAAAATACACTTAGCGTGAAGTATTTACACCCATGCTGATAAGGCCAGCATATTTGCAAATGGGGTTTAGCAGACGTTCTCCCCCACGCACCGATGCGATCGCTAACAGCAGGGAAGTGGTGAGACAGTCTGGGGGTGGGGGGGGGGGGGGTGGTGAAACTCCCGTGAGATGGGAGTGAGGCGAAGACATGCTCTTTGCGAAACGGACACCTCTCCACACGCTGTTAGGGACCGCCGCTCCCCGGACCCCGCAGGCTGTGTTTGTTATTAAGAGACGTCAGACCTATCGCTGGGAGCATCAGCGCGCCCCAGAGAAAACAATGCCGCTGTCATCGGCTACTTTACCGCCGTGCGGAATGACACGAAGCCCGTGCTGACAGTCCACTGCTGCTGCCTATTAACAGCTTCCCCTCGCAGGGGCAACGGAGGGGAACGCCACCACACCACTTAGGCCCCAATCCCACACATACCTTCACTTGTAGGCTCCCCCTTGGTAAATACAGCACTGAAGTTAGTCTAAGCTTAACTAAACTGAAGGCATCTCAAACAAAGCAGCCCAAATAAACGCCGGCATGAGTTAGTCATCAGGTTCGAAAATGAGAAAAGGTTAGTCAAGCAATGGATTAAGCAGGATAACACCTGGGTGACCAGCTTCTAAAGCTGAAACTCCTAAACTCCTGAAGCCACAGGAGGTGCATGTTAACATGTTCACAAGTTAACACGCTGAATTCGTCTAGAGACACTCTATTGCTGGACACACGCACACCATGGGTTAACAAAGTAGACATAAAACAGACATTAAACAGTAGGAGTGGGGTACAACAATTGCCCAGAAAACTTTCCTCCTTATGACAAATCACTCATTAATCCTTGCACGAACAGCATAGATTGGTTTTGCATTACATCATGCAGCTCGGTGCATTTCTTCACTGCAGGGTCAGCCGTGGTGGGCTCAGATCATTCTGACTCTGTGTTCTCATGGGGAGCAGAAATATGGTATTGCTTGTTTGTTTGCATCCCTGAGCCCCGCAGTATGAGCTCTCTTCCCCGGGGGCTCTATGCTGAATGAGAAACAGACCTGGAGTAGCATTAGTTGTGGTGTCATGGTTTTCAGCCATTTACTCCAACCCAGAGCCATTTTTTTTGTTCCCCTGGGCACGGGAAAAGAAAAATAACTCTTACGAGAATCTTCACATACCCTTTATGGAGACACTGGCTTGTTGATGACTGCATGACATGGCAACGTGCCGTCAAAGGTGAGCACAGGTGTACCAGACGTACCTTGAAAGAGGACCATGGCTCACTTAACTAAATTGACCATAGCTCATCCCTCAATAGGCATTATTTCCTGGAGAATAAATGAAACCACTTCATGCTCTTAGGAGTACTTAAAAGCCCCAAGAACAATTGCTGCTTTTCCAGACTCCAGAATTCTCAGCAGATGAGCACAGCCTTGCATTTTACACTGCTCCTCCCAAATAAAGACAGATGAACAGATGCCCAAACATGTCCTTAATGTGAAAAGGAACCATCACGTACACGGCCCATACAACTGGCTTTCCACCTTGTTTGCCATTCAGTCGCATGAGTATTTACAAATCCCTACTAATTAAAAAAAATGGTGTACAAACCCTGTTGAAATTATAAAACACACAGACACACAGACACACACTTACGCACATACTAAACAGTGCAGGCACTGGAAGGCCTTGCCACTGGAGGCTTTAACATTAGACAACATCCTCAGATAAGATGTTCTTTGCAGATGAATTACATATCGTTGATAACATAACCACTTGCTCTGTTACCCTTCATTGACAGTGAGGCATTTTAGTGTGGAGTAGTCCCACCAGGAGTAATATAAAGTCATAAAAACTAATGCACTGAGCTCTACGGTGAGAGATGAGAATAGTCAAGAATAAAGAAAAAGTATGGCCTAATGAATAATGCTTTATTACTAGAACTTGCATTGGTACTGCAAAACAAATCAAGAGTATTTGTTACACAATCATAAATCCCACAGTTGAACTAGTATTTACTGAAAAATAGAAAGATGTGTTAATGATGTTAATGCACATTAGCAAACAGCTGACAATACTTCACATAATGATTTTCATAAGTTTGTCATTTCCCTCAGTCTGATTGGGAGCTGTGGAAACAGCTAAACAAATCAACACTCATTTCCTCCACAGGCTGAGAGCCAGCGGGAGCAGCGTTATGGCAATGCACAGAAGTCTGCCTGGCATTGCCAGTAGCTAAGGCAAACAAAATGGTCAGTGATACAATAAGGGAAAAAAGAAGGTAAACCAAGTGATGTTATAGTCATCTTCCAGCGTTAACTTTAGCCCAACCAAAGTAAACTGCCCTTGCAAAGTATAGTTACATGTATAAATGTAATACATGCACATGCACAGCCACACAAGACAAAATAACAGACACACAAAATAAGGCAAATAAATGGTAATTAAAAAAAGAAGTTTACACATTTTATATACATGTCAATACTAATAACCAATGTTTCTGCTAACACTTGTTTAAAATGTAACACTTTAATAGGTGACTTTCTAATGCAACACGAGAAATTTAACAGATTTCGAAAAAGGTCAAGTAGTTGGAGCCCAAATTGCGGGTGTGTCAGTAATAGTAATGGCAAGACTTATTTAATGCGTCAAAGGGAACACTGCCATAAAGCATGGTGGCTAAGGTCAAACAAGGAAAAACTGTATCAGGAAAGAGGAACAGTGGTTGCAAGTTGAAGCTGACTGACCAGGATAGATGGACACTTAACACAATAGTTGCGAAACAACATCCTTGAAAATTGCCACAGAACTGAATCTGCGCCTCCTTGACCCAGTCTCAACAAAAACTGTACATTGGGGACTTCACAAAATTGATATTTATGGTAGAGCTGCCATAAGGAATATGGTCTTTATGCTTTTTTCTATATCTGAATTGTTTGAAGACAGCCAAAGGAAGCCTTCAATCCACATTGCCAGTTCTTTTAAACATGGTGGTGGATCTGTTACAGTATGGGCAACCACCTCCTGGCGACCATTGTTTCCTCAAGATGTTCCAATATTCCAATATATAATAATGCCCCCATGCATACTAATGAATTCATTCAAGACTGGTTTCATGGACACAAGGATGAAGTCTAACACTTTCCATGGCCTCCCCAATCACCAAGTATAGACATGAATGAACCTTTATGGGAAGTTCGGGAACAAAAAGCGTGGAGTAGCCTTCCACCCCCTGCGTCTCTCAAAGAACTGGAGGCTTTCCTTCTCGAGGAATGGGACATCTCAATAGGAACAGTTCAAAAGCATTTTAAGCGGGACTGAAGTTGCTCTGAAGAGTGGCCCAGCTCCTTATTAGTTAATAAATAACAAATATTCAAAAGTTCATAAAAAGGTATTAAAGTAGGCTACTCCTCCCTGTCTGTTCCAACCTACTGTATATCAATAATTATCAACACAGTGCACATTTCAGAGAAGCAGCCGTAAATTTGTGCTCACTTTGCTATCACTTTACTGTACTGTGTTCTCTGTGACAAATGGATAGTGCAGGAAAGCAAACTAAATGTAAACAGATCAATTGAAAGTACACCGTAGATAGGAAATGAACTCCACAAAAATGTACTGCTTTTCATAGGGGGGAGGGATTTCTGTCTTGACATTTTGTAGCGTTCTCTGTAATAGCTATGCTTCCTTTTAAAAGGTTGCAGCTTGGTCCTAAAATTACAATTTACCTTTAGCATCAAAGCACTTCCCTTTTGATTTTACCTCATTTGCTCTGATCTGTCAACCAGAAAAATAACCAGAGCCAACTTCAAAGCCCTGTATTCGATACTGAACCCAGGCCCAGAATGCTTCTACCTTTATCCTTTCGCCTAGGGAGAAAGGCGCCATTATGCAGGAATTGCTTTCATTAGAATAATTGAAATCATTCAAGAAAAAAGAAAAATAGGTTAATAACAATCAGTGTCTTCACTTCCTTATCAATCTGCCAGAACAGACTATCCGCATTTTAATTAAGAACCTACATCCGGGTAACAGCATTTTATGCACTTCACATTGACCCCTATTACTATACTACTTTGTAGGACAACATCATTGTGGGCCAAAATAAAAAAAAAATGAATGAAGGAACAAACAAATACATACGTAAATGACCACCAAAAAGCCCTATGAACTAAAACGTCACAGGAGAGGCAGCCTAAGGCTTACACAACAGAAGACACATTGGTAAACTCTTCACCGAGTCTGTCTGCATGTCTGAATCATAATTATCAGTTTGGCTCCCTTTGCAGCCATAGACACTGCTGCTTCTCCGCAGAGCTGCATTTTCCAGCAGTGCTGTGCAGCGCTCTGTAATGAGGGTGCTTGGGATAAAGGCGTGGGGAAAAAGGGACATTGCTGTATTTTATGTGGTCTTCATCTGCAATCACTTACAACTGCATATAATCGCAAAACAGTAATTATCCAGCTCCTGAAATAGAAACATTGGCCACAAAAGGCCCTTGAAGTGTGAGAAAGTGAACCTTTTCTCCCACATAATCTGATCAAAATGTCACACAACCGGCTAGTAAATGAACACAGGCCCCCGCCCCCAGCCCCACAGCCCTGTTTGACTTTGCATGTCATTACTGAATGGAGCATCGGTGGCCAATTTCAGAGGACGTGAAATCGGTTTCCCTAAATAGGAATTAAATATAAACTGAGGCATCAAAAGAGATTTTGAGCAAGACTCTTTCTTTCTGAGAACCACACACATCATCAAATGTCGTTTGCAGCTCAGTGATGCAGGTCTTCAAAAAAAAAAAATCACCCATTTTTCAAAAACTGAGTTGAACCCGAGAAAGAATAAGACAGAGATTGGGAGAGCAACCTTGAGACCGCTTCTAGTAGAGACTAGGATCAAAGGTTCAAAGGACGCTCAAAAACCCTTCATTTCTGGTTAGGCTAATTCCAAAAGCCTGAAAGCCAGAAGGCTAAATTGAAGGTCAGGCCCTGATTCTCACTCTTCGGTTGGGCTTAGAGGGTTTCCTGCTGAAACCAGTCTCACTGACACATCCTGACAGAAGCAAGTCAACTGACATGACAGCTTGGAAAAAACCACACAATCCATACCAAAAAGGAGAAAACTATGAAATACTTACATTTTCATCAGCGCCAAAGGTCAGGACACTCTGTCTTAAGGTTGCAGCTCACAGTAAAGTATGCTTGTGGGAGAAGGAGTAGGTAATTGAATCCTACCAAACAGCTCCTTATCTGGCAAACAATCAAAACCCAGGGGAATGTGGTCATTTTTTTCCCCAACACCGACAACTAACATAACTTGCGGCCAGAGTCGACCTTGGAAAGTAATGTCACTCCCACATGTAACACCATATTGTGCTACTTCTCTGACTCTTCTTTTGGATGTAAGAAAGTAGCCTTTTCCAAGGGTCTAAAGCCATGCCAGATGACTTATTCTAAATGAAGTGACATTGTGTTTTTCCTGAAGCTACATCGTATATCCTGCCCAGAAAAGGTGGGAGGCGATTTCAGCCAAACCACAAGGTACAATATTCTGAATGAAGTAGTATAGAATCAAATGACTTGAATTAATCCAATAAAAGCTTCAGGGAGTTCAATTCCATGTTGGGATATTGTAGAGTCATTCATGAAATTCTGAAATAAGTGTTCCATATGGATCCAACATGTGTACGACACAAGTTAATTTCCACTTGTATAATAATTCATGCATTAAAATTCTGTTAAGTATTGTTTGTCATTTGTATCTGTTGTTTCACATTCCAGAATATTCCTGACATATATACTGTAAATGCATTTCTCAGGTTATCCAATGTGCTCCTGTTGCTTGACTCAATTTGATCTGACCTGAAAAACCCTCTTGATTACAGCACCATCTGGGTGCTGCAACCTGAAGCCTGGGTTCTCCAACATGTTGCCTTTGTGCAGGCCAATGGTTTCTGTCTTATATAAGCCATTTATTGTACTTATTGCTTATAATGCTATACATATGAACCATTAAATAAAATAATTTCCAAATTTCCATCCAGGATCCAGGATATTAATGCTGTTCCATTCAAGGGGGATGCTGATATCAATGGAATTACCTTGTTGCCTTGTGTTCACTTTTGATTTTTGACTTAAATACCCAGAAACGACTACCAGACTGAGGGGAAATTGATAAGAATGAAGAAGAATGGTGAGCACTGCTGTGCCAGTTTTAGACTGCTATGTACGTCCTTACGTACCTTTGTGGAGGAGGCCAATTTTTGCCTTATGTAAGAAACAGCTAGCAAGAAAGTAGCAACATATTTTTCTATTAAAATCCTAATGTGTAATCCTCAATCAAAATCCTACCCTGTGTCACTATACACAGTCCAGATCCTTATACCTCCTTTGAAACAATTCCATATCAGTTTTTTCCTGTGAAAACACATTTCTGAAAAACATAATGTTTTTTGTCATTATTACTTCAAAGGTGGCAAGGAAAGGAGTTCACTCAAATCTAATCCATAATTATACTTGTCTGGGAAATCAGCTTGTTCTCCAAAAGCAAACAAAATACAAAATTAAAAAATTGGTCATTATTAAATAGTTCAGATAGACAAATGCCAGCATTACAGTTGTTATTTAGAACTCTATGAATAAAGTGACCAAATATTTAATGTTGGAGAGTGATAATCTATGTACTACAATTCTGAAAAAAGATCCACATTGCCTGTTTTAAACACTTAAACCTAAATGCTGCAGATAGCTCATGCTTAGTAGCACTCACATTCCTTGTTGATTTTCTCCGTGAAGTGGGGGGGTGTTTGGCTTTGAGTGACATGATTCTGCGTGCAATCCAACATAATTAAATGAGTCGTTTTTAACAACAAACCCGATCTACAATTACGCACGTCTGCTTTCCTCTGAAGCACTGTTGCCTAACAGGAAGCAGGCACCCTTCACAGCAAGAGGGGGAGCAGTGTGTGTTTAAAATTGAGTGAACAGATTTGAAGAGATAAAGAAAAATACCTCTAAAGAAAAGGCTAAGAACAAAGGAGGCATTTCAAAACATTTTTGTCTCTTTACTCTTTCACAGTTTTATTGTATAGTTATAGTTTAGCTTTGGTTTTGTCTGAGTTTTGTTGGTTTAAATTCTATTTTTAAAATGAAACGTGTCCATTAGTTCTGTATCTCTGCTGGCACTACACCTCCATCTTCATACTGCATTATTAGCACCTATTTACATTACATTTTATATGAATGAGATAAACATCTACAATTTCAAAGTCAATTTCAATTTCAATTATACCTTTTTGAGCTCAGATTTTTGTATGTACTTTTACACAAAGCACAATTAAATTTATGTTTCCAGTCTATCATCTGATTTTGGGAACCTGATCCTCAATTTTAAGCAAGGGCATTCTGATTCGAATCAAGCAAGACACTTCTAACCTAGGTCAATAACCGTGTGTAAGGTTACATGGGTAATCTGTGAAAAAGTAAAAGATTAGGGTTCAAAGGGTCAACACAATCTCCTCTTGCATTTCTAGATGTGTGTTCCTGTACAAGTCTTCATATTTAGAAAAGGTTCATGTTAGAAGTAAGCTAACGTGGATGTGTAGTCTCTCTACACTTCCCAAGGCGAGTACAGGCAACATGGTATTCTAGTCGTCTCAATTAGCTTGTGATGTGATTGGAGTGTGATGGTTTGGAATCCAAAGCAGGACACCTGTTCTACTACACTTGCATTCCTTTCATCAGCTGAAATGTAAGTGCATCATATACATGTACTGGACAACAGTTATTACCAAAGGATGTCCAAAATTTTAACAATGTATCTAATGTTCAGGACAAAAATACCATCATTTCCCTTCTTGATACTATGATAATTAAACTAGTATTGTTGGAATGACATACATGAAATACATTAAAAGACATTAGAATGATCTGCCTAAAGAAATAAATAATAAAATATAAACAGAAATATATACAATAAAATATCATATAATACCTATGATCTAAATATCTATCTATATCTGTACCATCTCTTTATCTATCAATCCTCAAACATAACAGGAAATGTAATAATAAAGACTGGGGACTTGACCCTTTAAAACAGTCAGTTACACAGCACAACCCCACAAAGGCAAAGGCATTTAAGGAAAGGAACTGCTATTCATGGATTAATTCCATTCTGCTTTCAACTTAAATTCAATCAAATATGTCCATGATAGCATAGGTTCACATAGAGGTTTCCCCATAATGACCAGGCCAGCATGACTGACAGCTTCTCCTCCAGATGTAGAGTACGGTAAGCTCTGCTTATTTTCCAAGCCTTTGATCAACAGAATTGGCTGCATCTGCTTGGAATCCTGCCAATGAACATGTCTAGTACAGCCAAGGGACTTTGACCAAAATTAACCAATTTTGTTCATTTATAGTGCAACGTATGATTTTACAGATGTTAATATTTATTTGTTGAGTCAATATGACATTACAGAACTCCAGTCAGATTATAGTTATAAACTGATTGTTATTTTTTATGTAGACTATGAAACAACTCGCAAATACAAATACATAAAACCTCTCGCAACAGAAGAGTGACCTGCAAAAGAACCAAACAGAAGCCTACCTGGATTCTTCCAGGTAGGTCTTTCCAAGTCACATTTCTCCTGGTATTCACTGCCAATAGACGCCTTCAGGTCTGCCAGGACGTGCATACAATCACAGGTCACTGTCTGTTCCCTGAGATACAACACATGAAATGAATGAGAATGGGAGGCAGAGACACTATTACTATAAAATAATGCAGCTCCTCTGCAAAACAAATACGGTAAACTTCCCATATCAAACATCATATTCATGTTTGTTTTTTTTTTTCTTGGATATCTTTTGGAAGTCAGGGTACATCACAATTACTACAACACATTAAATATGTTGGTATGATTTTGTTTCTGTGGCAAACCAAACAAACCCTTCACTGTAGGTTAATGTTCTGATTATAAAACACCGAGGTAAAACCTTATACTTTCAATCTCTGCTTCCTACACTGTTGCCTTACTTTATAATTGATTTTGTTTTTAATAAAGTAATGATATTACAGTAACATGCACCAAAAGGCTGACACTAGATATCTATTACGAATGAAATACTTCTGATATGGAAATACAGAGACAACAAATGTAGGGAGACCACAGTGTCTCCCGCCATATTGCTTGCATTAACTAGGTTATGTTAAAGTACAACCATACTTTTTAGATAAATAATAGCACATGATCTGTCATAAGAACTATGCTGTGATGTTGTGGGCAAAATTATGCTTGCCTCTGATGTCTCACATGAGAAAATCCTGCACCCTCTCTCCTTTCATTTTCATTGTCATTCAGAGAGCGCATGTATCTAAGCAGGGGGCTATCGTCAGAATACTTGCCCACCCATCAAGTACCTCCATAAGGCAGACAAATGGCCATTATGATAACACTGTCATATGTCTTCAAGGAGTCAGCGGTCCATGGATGGGACCCTTTTACAAAGTCATTCATGTGTTTTTAGAGGCATATTTGAGCTCACTGCTTTTAAGTACAGTCACACTTTTAAAAGCATTGTAAAAAAAAAAAAAACATATACCATATGCCATTTATGTCATTTATGGGTCATTAATCACATGGCATCACCACACTTTTACAATGTGAGGTATCATAAGAACCACAAAAATCAAGGGAACAAAGACACTCCTCCTTTTACATATGACATTATAATGAAATAGCAATTATCTTTCATGTGTGATGCTGTTAAAGCATTCGCCATGGGAATGTACGCCTAATAGAACACTGATGCTGAGAACACTGAGGAGAAGTAGCAGCAAAGATGGCTTAGCTGCCCATCAAATCGCCGTCGTAAATGCCTCAGAGCCGAGAGGCTCTGCTCGTAAATGTGAACTTTTAATTATAAGGTGGAGATAACACAAACCTACACATACCAACGAAGAGTCACGTAAATGTTCAAAGCTTGTAAAGGTGACTGTCCTGCAATTTTGACGTTTCCAAAAGTTTAAGCTGAATGACTTTTCACAGACATCAGACACTGTGCAGATCCACTCACCTTTATATCATGTGGATGGGCTGATATCAGACCAAATTGAAATGAATATATTAAAAAATTGTCACATCTATAATATGTTAATTAATTGAGGCAGGGCTCCTTCTACAGCCCTGTCTGTTTACAAGCAGTCTGTCTACTAACTTTTCTTATGTCTTATTCCATTTCCCAGAATGCATGAATGAAGCTGATCTCTTCATGTAACTAGGTCAAAAATGGAGGAGATGGAAATTAAAATTCCACATAATAATAGCAGCTCATAAACCAAGAGGAGAATATATCAACATCATGGTGTAGTTTTTGGTGTCTGTAACAGTTTTTAAATAAACATAGTTTCCACAAAGAGAAACATAGCTAGAGTAAAGGATTCTGGGATGTTTATGCCAGTTTGATAGTATAACCTTGGTTCCTAAAGCACTATTAGTTATTAAAACAAATGATCAGCTATTGAATATGGACACCTGCTATAGCAAAAACATCATTAAATGTGAAAACATATCTGTAACCTTACCCTGGGCCCTGAGCTGAAAATAAAAGTTAACATACTCTTAATAAGAGCATCTGCTAAATGAGACTAAAAAAAGAGTAACAAATGTATGCTGAAAGGAAACAATATTAAATAATTAAATTAGACAATATTAGTTTTCAGGAAAAGAAGCTACTAGTATCAGACAAGGAAGGGTGACTCGATATATTCCAGATAATTAATATACATGATATACAAGATATAATATCCAAAGGTATGTTAAGCTGTACAAAAGCCATTCAACGATTTCATTAAAGTCAGCACGTGGAATTAAAAAGTATGATAGTAAAATAATTAATGAAATACATGTATGATTAAACCAGCCAGTACCTTAGTCAGAGTTGCCTAAAATATGACCACCCTAACTAAATAACTACCCCTCTCTCGCGGTTTAGCTGGAACCAGGCTAGCTCACCTTGTTTAGGCTTTGGACAGTTTCCAATGATTCCCCCTTTTTGTTCTGTCATTCTGACCCATGTTAGCTCCTCCCATGACGTAATCATTTGCAGCATACCCTTTGCTACAAACCATCCAAAGAAATCTAGCGCTGTGCTCACAGATCTGGTCAGAAACTCCTCCTTGCCTACAAATGCTATGCTTGTTCCTAATTCTCATCACTTACAGACACGCTACCGTAAAGTAAAACTCATGTACATAGTGCCCAGCATCCCTGACATGTCAGGCAGGTGTGTTCTACAATGACCCTATCCATCCACTTGATTTGCCACATTGTACAGTCAAACTGTGGCGCCTCAGATTTCCCTCTGTGAGGTGCAGTGCAGCCGAATTTATGCCCCTACTGCGTGTGTTCCTTCACCGCGTCTCCGTTTCCCTTTTCCCAGACAAGCCGAAAGCTGTATCAATAAAGTAACGCAGCCCAAGAATTACTGGTGTGTGTTCTGAGCTCAGGGCTTTCAAAGAGTGCTTTAGATTAAAGAGAAAATATGGTTTTGTTTTAAGCATCCACCACTGCACCAAACCCCATTCATCTCCCACCATGCTGTACGAATATTCCATTCACCCAGGCAGAGAGAGCCAATGCCGGGATGGCCACTTCAGTTTAACGTTAAGCTCCTTCTCTTGGCTCCACCTCACCGTGTTCTTCCCCTGGATTTTGGCCTGGGCTGTAGCCCAGCTCTCCACATGTCATCTTTATGGCTTGCTTTAAGTCCACAAGCACAGGAAGGTCACTGATTTACAGTGCTGGAATACAGAGATAAGCCACACTGTCTGGTGTCAGTGGAGGATGTTCCGCTCTGGGCTTAATGGCAAAAACACTCCTCTGTCATTTGTTACTGACATGTCTGTTCAGCTGGGATGAGCATGAAGGAGAATGAGTGCAGGAACCCCAGCTCCTCCCTACAAAAAAAAATTGACAATGGCAACTGTCAACTATATATAAACATGTATGCGCGCGCGCACCCGCGCACACACACACACACACACACACACACACACACACACACACACACACACACACACACACACACACACACACACACACACAGACAAACACACACACACACAGACATACATATAGTCATACATATTTACATATAGTTGGCAAATGGCATTGCTCCACAACTTCAATGAGTGTGGTCTTCAGTGCTTCTAATACCATGATTACAAAACCAGACTGCGGGTTGAAAAAAAGGGATGGATAATACCATCTCTCACTTGCACCCGTTACCTCTGATTTATGCAACCTTGTTGTAAATCATTGTCTATTACTATGAAATGACTGCAGTGAAAACACCCTTCATTTTGGCCCCACCTAAAATATCATATTTTTCTGTCATGTTCCAAAATTCCAGTGTCCAGTGATAACATCCAAATGATAATATATGGTCAGACATTAAAAACATATTTATATATGATTTATTTCTTCTGTATAAAAAAATTGACTGTACATAATACTGGGACACTTCTAACACATGCATGCTAAAACCCACTATCAAATCAAAGGGTCAAAATACCAAGGGGATCCATTTTTCAATAAACAAGTTCAGTATCTCTACATGTCCTCCTCTGTCAGCAGGGTTAGCACCTGACAGTTTATTTCTCTCTGGGAAATCATATTTCACTCAGCTAGAAGTGCTGCACACAGCTAACAGCAAACACACACTCCCAATATCCTCACAACACACACACTGATCCAGAGCATCCCATGGGTTCATGTCGGGTGAACAGGGCGGCCAGTCCCTCACACGCACATTGTTACATGCCAGGGAAGCCTCCATCTTTCTGCACAGGGGTCGATCTGGCAACAGCCATGCCTAAGAGACAGTGTGGGTCACTGGATGACGTTGGCCCTGGAGATACCGATCTAGCCCAGGGGTAGTGACATATGGATGCTGTTGTCGTCGTCTGTCAGCAGTTCCCCCTAAATATATCCAGACTGCAGAAAGACACTGTTGACTGGTGGACACCAAAATGTCTGGTTGTCCATGGGCACTAACATTTCTGCCCTAAGCATCCACAATAACAGGTTTCAGCATGACGGCATCCCTGCTACTGTACAAGCTGTGGGATTTTTCAGTTATAATTAATCTCTTCACATCTGCATTTGCGAGTCTGCAAACCACTTTACTATATATGGTGTGTTACAAATATAGAAATGACTGAGATGAGGTTTCAAGTTTGTCTAATTGTGATGTATTTTGATTCTGTGTTCTCGGGTTCTTGTATCATAGTATACTTTTCTTCTGTTAGATTGCACAAGTTAACTTGTGGTAGGGTTTAAACAGTGTTAAGCTCACAGTCACTAGTCTGAGAGTGTTGTTAGCCTGGTCTGACACTGTTGCTTGTTTGAATTGAATGGACATGCTTATGTTTTATTATGTTAGAAGTCGCTCTGGAGAAGAGCTAAATGTATGCAATGTAATGTAATAAATTACATCTGATGGATTTTGAATGTATGCTCCTGTATAAATACTGGAGCCAAAATCACATGGTGTATTTAAATAATCCCTCTCTATATAGAATTATCCTTGAAAAACCTATGAAACATTTGTTTTGGCAGATGCATACCTTTTCTATTGGTATAGTCCTTATAAAAACATATGCCATGTTTGGACTCTGTAACCTTTTAGAAAGATGGTCTTTAGCACAATATCCTCCAACAGTTTCAATAAAGATATGGGTCAGGAAGAATAATATATAGCTAGTCTGGTGAGGCAGGTCAGAGAATAAGCTTTTTGATGTCTGCTGCCAGTGCCCTTGTTGCACTGTCGTGAATGAGGTTACATGGCGCTTTTTATGAGCTTACATGCTGTCGGCTTGTTCGTTTCGCTTTATTCAGGCTTCCAAACTTCTCAAAGTTTATTGTAGCCCTACAGTTAAGCCTGTAGGCTTTGGTAGCCAGGTAGTTAATCTCAGAGGGGTACAAGGCAAGAGAGTAGCACTACTTACACACATGTCACAGGTGGAGTAGTCAAAGCCATGCTGGGCCAAGCT
This sequence comes from Megalops cyprinoides, assembly GCF_013368585.1. Lineage (NCBI taxonomy): Eukaryota > Metazoa > Chordata > Actinopteri > Elopiformes > Megalopidae > Megalops > Megalops cyprinoides. The sequence goes on from NC_050584.1 coordinate 17,217,135, forward strand.
GGCAACCTGGAATATTTTCTGTATAACAAAGAGTTTCTGTATTGAGTGAGACTCAGAGCTCCATCCAAAGTCAATATGCTGGCCTCTTAAGAGGAACTGAACAGACACTGTTTAATAGCTGTGACTACCTTCTTGGCCTTTTTGCCCTTTCGTAATAAAAAGTGGTAACTGCTGTTGATTAGAGAGAGAGAAATGGGCACAGTCATTTCAAGAACTGTTTCGTCCAGGCATAGCTTGAAGGAAAGGATTTAATTTTTTTCTCCATGTGTAGACCATAGAGAGCAAGCATACCAATACAAGTGGTGAAAGTTAACAAGACTGCTACTTGTCACCTGGGAAAAAAATACAAATAAATTAATAGATACT